>NC_047024.1:31286-175247 GCF_902652985.1 Pecten maximus | reverse complement strand
CATTTTTTAAACCGGGGCTTTCCCTGGGGCTGTGGTTTCAATTTTCTACGGGAAAATGGGGGGCGCTCACCCGGCCAGGAATGAGTTTATTTTTTAAAGCCCTTTAGGAAAAGGTTTTCGAATTTTTTTGGGGAACCCCCAGGGGATATGATTTAAAAGGAAAAACCGGGCCCTTCCCACAAAAACCCCATGGGGAACAAATTTTAACCCCCGCGTCCGCGGTTTTGCTGGTTACAAAAAAAAACGGAATTAAAGGGACCTCCCCCGTGCATTTCCGACGTAAATTTTTAGAAGGGTTTTTAGGTGGTTCGGAAACTTTTTGGGGCCCCCCCCAAATGGGATTTTGGGGAAAAGGAAAACCTGCTTATTCCCGGAAAAAAACTTCCAAAGGGGAACAATTAAAACCCCGCGCCGCGGCCCGGGTTTGCGACCCCCCACCATTTCACGGAATAAAGGTGAGGTTCCCCCGTGCAGTTTTTTTTCCCGGGATTTTTAGAGTGCTAGGAGGTTTTGGGAAACATTTTTTGGGGATTCCCCCAGTGTGAGTTTATCCCAGGAAAACCGCTCATTCCGGCAAAAAAATTCCAATCGGTTGGGAAAATTTTAAAACCCCGCGTCCCGTTTGGTTGGCGGAAAAAATACTACGGAATATGGTGAAAGCTAAAACCCTGCAGTTCTGGTCATTTCTAGAGGCCCGTAGGGGGGTTCGGAAAAATTTTTGGGCCCCCTCCCGTGGGATATGATTAAAAAGGGGGAAAAACCCGCTCATTCCGGGAAAAAACTTCCATCGGTTTAACAATTAACAGCGCGTCCCCGGAGCCAGTTTCAATTCCTACGGGGAAATTTGGGGGACGCTCACCGGGAAACTGGGCGAATTTTTTAGTGCTGCTGGGGGGGTTCGGAATTTTTTTTGGGAACCCCCAGTGGGATGTTTATTTAACCAAAGGGAAAACCCGGGCCCATGCCGGCAAAAATCTTCCACGGGGAACAATTAAACCCGCGGTCCGCGGTTTTGCCCCCCGGTTCCCAAACTACGGAATTTTGGTGCGCTCACCGTGCAGTTTAAAGGGAATTTCTAGAGCGTAGGAGGGTTTTTGGGGTATTTTTGGGGGCCCCCAGGGGGGATTTTGACAAAGGAAAACCTACTATTATGGCAAAAACTTTAAACGGTGAACAATTAAAAAGCGGGGGGGCCCCCCCCGGGGTAGCGAAATTTCCCAAAAAAGGAAAAAAGTTGAAAAGTTTTACCCTGCCCGTTTGAATCAATTTTTAGTTGGGGCTGGAAAGGGTTGGATCTTTTTTGGGACCCCCCCGGGGGATGTGAAACAAAAGGGGGAAAAAAAGTTTTTTCCGGCCCCAAAACTTCCTCGGTAAAAAATTATCCCCGCGGGCCGCGGGGGGCGACGTTACAATACTACGGAAACTTGGGGGACGCTTCCGTGCAGTTCTGAAGTCATTTCTAGAGCTTGTAGGAGGTTTTTAATTTTTTTGGGGGAAACCCCCAGTGGGATATGATTAAAAGGAAAAAACCTGCTCATTCCCACAAAAAAATTCCCCGGTGAACAAAATTTAAACCCCGTGTCTTTCGGGGAAAGTGGTTACAAAAACAACCCGGGAAAATGTTGGGCGCTTTAACCGGGGGCATTTCTGACGTCATTTTTAGGGCGGGTAGGGGTTTGGATTTTTTGGGGAAACCCCAGGGGGGATTTTTGAAATTTTAACCAAAGGAAAAAACCTGGGGTTTTTTCCCGGCCCCCAAAAAAACCCTCGGTGAAAAATTTATCCGCGGGGCCCCCGTAAAATTGGTTACAATTTCCTACGGGAAAATGGGGGACGTCATCGTGCAGTTCGGGCGCAAATTTTAGAGCTGTTAGGAGGGTTTGGATCCCTTTTTTTGGGACCTCCCGGGGATATGGGTTAAAAGGAAAAAAATGGTATTCCGGCCCAAACTTTCCCCGGGAAACAATTTAAACGCCCCGTCCGGGGGGAAACGGGGCAGTTAAAAAAAAATAATCGGGAAAATGGTTTAAAGTCACCGTGCCCCCTTTCTGGGCGTCATTTTTAGTGGGGTGAGGAGGTTGGACTTTTTTTGGGAAACCCCCAGTGGGAAGGTGACAACAGGAAAAGCCGGCTCCCGGGGCAAAACTTCCATCGGGTGAAAAAAATAACGCGCGTCTGCGGTTTGCGTGGTTAGAATATACGGTATATGGTGAGGCTCACCGGCATTATGACGTTCCCTTTCAGAGTGCTAGGAGGTTTGGATCATTTTGGGCACCTTTAGTTGGTTTTGGGTGAAGAGGACAAAAAGCTACAAATTTCCCCAAAACTTCCAAACGGGAACAAAATTTAACCGCGCGGGGGGGTGGGGGGGTGGGTTTCAATTTCTACGGAATATGGGGGACCCCTCACCTTTTCAGTTTGAGGCATTTTTAGAGTGTTAGAAGGGTTTAATCTTTTTGGGCACTGCAAATGAGATGTGATCAAAAAGGGGGAAAAACCCGCGTATTCCCGGCCCAAAAAAACCATCGGGGAAAAAATTAACCGCGCCCTCCGCGGGGGAGCGACGTTACAATTTCTAAGGAAATGGTGACGCTCACCGTGATTTTTTGACGAAAAATTTCCCGTGTGCTAGGAGGTTCGGGTCTTTTTGGGCACCTCCCGTGGGGTGTGATCAACAGGGAAAAAAATGCCTATTCCCGGGAAAAATTTTCCCTCGGTGAACAATTAAAAGCGCGTCCCGGGGGGGTTTAGCGGGACGTTACAATACCCACGGAATATGGTGACGTCACCGTGCAAATTCTGGACGTTAAAATTTTTAGAGCTGCTAGGAGGGTTTGGAATTTTTGGGCACCCCAGTTTGGGTGTGATAAACGGGAAAAAACACTTCTGGCAAAAAAATTCCATGGTGAAACAAAAAACCGCCCCGGGCCGCGGGGAGCGAAGTTACAATACTAGTGAATATGTTGACGGCCACCGGCAGTTTTGACATTCATTTTAGAGTGCTAGGAGGGGGTTCGGATCTTTTTGGGACCCACAAATGGGATTTTGATCAAAAAAAGGAAAACCTGCTTATTTGGCAAACTTTCCATCGGTGGGAAAAATTATCCGCCTCCCCCGGGGGCGAAAGTTACAATACACGGAAAAAATTTGGGACGCTCACCCCTGCAGTTTTTTTTAGTCATTTCTAAGCTGCTGGAGGTTGAAACTTTTTGGGCACCTCCCGGGGGATATGATTAAAAGGAAAACCCGTTTATCCCACAAAAAATTCATGGTGAACAATTAACCCCGTGTCCCCGCCGGTAACTGGGTTTAAAAAAAACGGAATATGTTTACCCTAAAAAGTTTCATTTTTGAAAGTCATTTTAGGTTTAGCTAGGAGGTTCGGATCTTTTTTGGGACCCTCCAAGGGGGGGGAATTTTGATAAAAAGGGGAAAAACCCCGCCTTTCCCGGCCAAAAAAATTCCCGGGGAACAAATTAAAACCCCCGCGTCCGCGGTTGCTTGGTTAAAAATTTTCTAGGAAAAAATATGGTGACCCCCCCACGTGCAGTTCTGACGTTTAAATTTTTAGAGCTGCTGGGGGGTTCGGATTTTTGGGCCCTCCAGTGGGAGGGTGATCAATAGGAAAAACCCACTCCTTCTGGCCCAAAATTTTCCCTCGGTTGAAAAATTAAAACCCCGCCCGGGCCCCGGTAGCGACCCTTACAAATACTAGGATTGTTACGCTCCGTGCAGTTTGACGTAATTCTAGAGCTTTCTAGGGGGGTTTTTGGGTTTTTTTGGGACCTCCAGTGGGATATGATTTAAAAGGGAAAAACCTGCTCCCTTTTCCCACAAAAATTTCCCAACCCCTGAACCAAAAAACCGCGCGTCCGCCCGGGTTGGGGTGGTTTTCAAAACACGGAATATGGTGGGGCGCCCCCGAACGTCAGTTCCCACTCATTTCTGAGTTCTAGGAGGTTTGGACATTTTTGGGGATTCCCCGCAGTGGGGTGTGACAACAGGAAAAAAACCCGCTCAAATTTCCCGGCCCCCAAAAAATTTTTATCGGGTTTAACAATTTTAAAACCACGGCCCTCCGGGGTGGCCGTGGGGGTTTTCAATTTACGGTTGGTGGCCCCTCACGTTTAATTCTGACGTCATTTCAGAGGGGTGTTAGAAGGTTTTGGATCTTTTTGGGACGCAAGTGGGAGTATTCAAAAGGAAAAAACCCGCCTTTCCGGCAAAAACCCTTTATCTGTGAACAATTTAACCGCGGTCCGCCGGTGCGGAAAGTTTTCAAAAAACGGAATTTTTGGGGGGAAAGCCCCACCGTGAGTTCTGGGGCGTTCATTTCTAGAGGGGGCTAGGAGGTTCCCGGGTCTTTTTTGGGGCCCCCCCAGTGGTATGGATCCCCAAAAGGGGAAAAAATATCCTTCTGGACCAAAACCCTTTGGGAACAATTTAACCCCGCTGGCCCGTCCGGTTGCGACGTTTTCCAAAACTACCGAAAAAATGGGGGACACCAAAAACCGTGCCTTTCTGACGTTTATTATTTTGAAGGGGTTTCTAGGAGGTTTTGGATTTTTTTTGGGGACCCCCAAATGCGATGTGGAAACAACAGGGAAAAAAAATTGGCCCCTTCCGGAAAATCCCCAAATGGGTTTAACAACTAACCCGTGTACGCGGCAAAATGTGGTTTCAAATTTCACCCAATAGGGGAGTTTAAAAACCACAAGGGCTGACGTCATTTTGGATGTAGCAGGAGGTTCGGATCTTTTTGGGCACCTCCAGTGGGATGTGATCAACAGGAAAGCCTGCTCCTGCTGGCAAAAACTTCCATCGGTGAACAAATAACCGCGCGTCTGCGGTAGCGTGGTTAGAATACTACGGTATATGGTGAGGCTCACCGTGCAGTTCTGACGTCATTTCTAGAGCTGCTAGGAGGTTCGGATCATTTCGGGCACCTCTAGTTGGATGTGATGAAGAGGACAACCTGCTCATTCCGGCAAAACTTCCATCGGTGAACAATTAACCGCGCGTCCGTGGTGGCGTGGTTACAATACTACGGAATATGGTGACGCTCACCTTGCAGTTCTGACGGCATTTCTAGAGCTGTTAGAAGGTTCAGATCTTTTTGGGCACCTGCAGTGAGATGTGATCAACAGGAAAACCTGCTTATTCCGGCAAAACTTCCATCGGTGAACAATTAACCGCGCGTCCGCGGTAGCGACGTTACAATACTACGGAATATGGTGACGCTCACCGTGCATTTCTGACGAATTTCCAGTGCTGCTAGGAGGTTCGGATCTTTTTGGGCACCTCCAGTGGGATGTGATCAACAGGAAAACCTGCCTATTCCGGCAAAACTTCCATCGGTGAACAATTAACCGCGCGTCCGCGGTAGCGACGTTACAATACTACGGAATATGGTGACGCTCACCGTGCAGTTCTGACGTAATTTCTAGAGCTGCTAGGAGGTTCGGATATTTTTGGGCACCTCCAGTTGGATGTGATAAACAGGAAAACCTACTACT
Organism: Pecten maximus; assembly: GCF_902652985.1. Taxonomy (NCBI): domain Eukaryota; kingdom Metazoa; phylum Mollusca; class Bivalvia; order Pectinida; family Pectinidae; genus Pecten; species Pecten maximus. The sequence continues at coordinate 169,731 of NC_047024.1, read as the reverse complement.
TCTGGCAAAACTTCCATCGGTGAACAATTAACCGCGCGTCCGCGGTAGCGACGTTACAATACTAGTGAATATGTTGACGCTCACCGTGCAGTTCTGACATCATTTCTAGAGCTGCTAGGAGGTTCGGATCTTTTTGGGCACCCCAAGTGGGATGTGATCAACAGGAAAACCTGCTTATTCGGCAAACTTCCATCGGTGAACAATTATCCGCGCGTCCACGGGAGCGACGTTACAATACTACGGAACATGGTGACGCTCACCGTGCAGTTCTGACGTCATTTCTAGAGCTGCTAGGAGGTTCGAATCTTTTTGGGCACCTCCAGTGGGATATGATTAACAGGAAAACCTGCTCATTCCGACAAAACTTCCATCGGTGAACAATTAACCGCGTGTCCGCGGTAACGTGGTTACAAAACTACGGAATATGTTGACGCTCACCGTGCATTTCTGACGTCATTTCTAGTGCTGCTAGGAGGTTCGGATCTTTTTGGGCACCTCCAGTGGGATGTGATAAACAGGGAAACCTGCCTATTCCGGCAAAACTTCCATCGGTGAACAATTAACCGCGCGTCCGCGGTAGCTTGGTTACAATACTACGGAATATGGTGACGCCCACCGTGCAGTTCTGACGTAATTTCTAGAGCTGCTAGGAGGTTCGGATCTTTTTGGGCACCTCCAGTGGGATGTGATCAATAGGAAAACCTACTCCTTCTGGCAAAACTTCCATCGGTGAAGAATTAACCGCGCGGCCGCGGTAGCGACGTTACAATACTAGTGAATATGTTGACGCTCACCGTGCAGTTCTGACGTAATTTCTAGAGCTGCTAGGAGGTTCGGATCTTTTTTGGCACCTCCAGTGGGATATGATTAACAGGAAAACCTGCTCATTCCGACAAAATTTCCATCGGTGAACAATTAACCGCGCGTCCGCGGTAGCGTGGTTACAAAACTACGGAATATGGTGACGCTCACCGTGCATTTCTGACGTCATTTCTAGAGTTGCTAGGAGGTTCGGATCATTTCGGGCATCTGCAGTGGGATGTGATCAACAGGAAAACCTGCTCATTCCGGCAAAACTTCCATCGGTGAACAATTAACCACGCGTCCGTGGTGGCGTGGTTACAATACTACGGAATATGGTGACGCTCACGTTGCAGTTCTGACGTCATTTCTAGAGCTGTTAGAAGGTTCGGATCTTTTTGGGACCTGCAGTGGGATGTGATCAACAGGAAAACCTGCCTATTCCGGCAAAACTTCCATCTGTGAACAATTAACCGCGCGTCCGCGGTAGCGACGTTACAATACTACGGAATATGGTGACGCTCACCGTGCAGTTCTGACGTCATTTCTAGAGCTGCTAGGAGGTTCGGATCTTTTTGGGCACCTCCAGTGGTATGTGATCAACAGGAAAACCTACTCCTTCTGGCAAAACTTCCATCGGTGAACAATTAACCGCGCGTCCGCGGTAGCGACGTTACAATACTACCGAATATGGTGACACTCACCGTGCATTTCTGACGTCATTTCTAGAGCTGCTAGGAGGTTCGGATCTTTTTGGGCACCTCCAGTGCGATGTGATCAACAGGAAAACCTGGCCATTCCGGCAGTCCTTCAATCGGTGAACAACTAACCACGTGTACGCGGCAGCGTGGTTACAATACTACGAATATGGTGACGCTCAGCCTACAAGTCTGACGTCATTTCTGGAGTAGCTAGGAGGTTCGGATGTTTTTGGGCACCTCCAGTGGGATGTGATCAACAGGAAAGCCTGCTCCTGCTGGCAAAACTTCCATCGGTGAACAAATAACCGCGCGTCTGCGGTAGCGTGGTTAGAATACTACGGTATATGGTGAGGCTCACCGTGCAGTTCTGACGTCATTTCTAGAGCTGCTAGGAGGTTCGGATCATTTCGGGCACCTCCAGTTGGATGTGATGAAGAGGACAACCTGCTCATTCCGGCAAAACTTCCATCGGTGAACAATTAACCGCGCGTCCGTGGTGGCGTGGTTACAATACTACGGAATATGGTAACGCTCACCTTGCAGTTCTGACGGCATTTCTAGAGCTGTTAGAAGGTTCAGATCTTTTTGGGCACCTGCAGTGAGATGTGATCAACAGGAAAACCTGCTTATTCCGGCAAAACTTCCATCGGTGAACAATTAACCGCGCGTCCGCGGTAGCGACGTTACAATACTACGGAATATGGTGACGCTCACCGTGCATTTCTGACGAATTTCTAGTGCTGCTAGGAGGTTCGGATCTTTTTGGGCACCTCCAGTGGGATGTGATCAACAGGAAAACCTGCCTATTCCGGCAAAACTTCCATCGGTGAACAATTAACCGCGCGTCCGCGGTAGCGACGTTACAATACTACGGAATATGGTGACGCTCACCGTGCAGTTCTGACGTAATTTCTAGAGCTGCTAGGAGGTTCGGATATTTTTGGGCACCTCCAGTGGGATGTGATGAACAGGAAAACCTACTACTTCTGGCAAAACTTCCATCGGTGAACAATTAACCGCGCGTCCGCGGTAGCGACGTTACAATACTAGTGAATATGTTGACGCTCACCGTGCAGTTCTGACATCATTTCTAGAGCTGCTAGGAGGTTCGGATCTTTTTGGGCACCCCAAGTGGGATGTGATCAACAGGAAAACCTGCTTATTCGGCAAACTTCCATCGGTGAACAATTATCCGCGCGTCCACGGGAGCGACGTTACAATACTACGGAACATGGTGACGCTCACCGTGCAGTTCTGACGTCATTTCTAGAGCTGCTAGGAGGTTCGAATCTTTTTGGGCACCTCCAGTGGGATATGATTAACAGGAAAACCTGCTCATTCCGACAAAACTTCCATCGATGAACAATTAACCGCGTGTCCGCGGTAACGTGGTTACAAAACTACGGAATATGTTGACGCTCACCGTGCATTTCTGACGTCATTTCTAGTGCTGCTAGGAGGTTCGGATCTTTTTGGGCACCTCCAGTGGGATGTGATAAACAGGGAAACCTGCCTATTCCGGCAAAACTTCCATCGGTGAACAATTAACCGCGCGTCCGCGGTAGCTTGGTTACAATACTACGGAATATGGTGACGCCCACCGTGCAGTTCTGACGTAATTTCTAGAGCTGCTAGGAGGTTCGGATCTTTTTGGGCACCTCCAGTGGGATGTAATCAATAGGAAAACCTACTCCTTCTGGCAAAACTTCCATCGGTGAAGAATTAACCGCGCGGCCGCGGTAGCGACGTTACAATACTAGTGAATATGTTGACGCTCACCGTGCAGTTCTGACGTCATTTCTAGAGCTGCTAGGAGGTAAGGATCTTTTTTGGCACCTCCAGTGGGATATGATTAACAGGAAAACCTGCTCATTCCGACAAAATTTCCATCGGTGAACAATTAACCGCGCGTCCGCGGTAGCGTGGTTACAAAACTACGGAATATGGTCACGCTCACCGTGCATTTCTGACGTCATTTCTAGAGCTGCTAGGAGGTTCGGATCATTTCGGGCATCTGCAGTGGGATGTGATCAACAGGAAAACCTGCTCATTCCGGCAAAACTTCCATCGGTGAACAATTAACCACGCGTCCGTGGTGGCGTGGTTACAATACTACGGAATATGGTGACGCTCACGTTGCAGTTCTGACGTCATTTCTAGAGCTGTTAGAAGGTTCGGATCTTTTTGGGACCTGCAGTGGGATGTGATCAACAGGAAAACCTGCCTATTCCGGCAAAACTTCCATCTGTGAACAATTAACCGCGCGTCCGCGGTAGCGACGTTACAATACTACGGAATATGGTGACGCTCACCGTGCAGTTCTGACGTCATTTCTAGAGCTGCTAGGAGGTTCGGATCTTTTTGGGCACCTCCAGTGGTATGTGATCAACAGGAAAACCTACTCCTTCTGGCAAAACTTCCATCGGTGAACAATTAACCGCGCGTCCGCGGTAGCGACGTTACAATACTACCGAATATGGTGACACTCACCGTGCATTTCTGACGTCATTTCTAGAGCTGCTAGGAGGTTCGGATCTTTTTGGGCACCTCCAGTGCGATGTGATCAACAGGAAAACCTGGCCATTCCGGCAGTCCTTCAATCGGTGAACAACTAACCACGTGTACGCGGCAGCGTGGTTACAATACTACGAATATGGTGACGCTCAGCCTACAAGTCTGACGTCATTTCTGGAGTAGCTAGGAGGTTCGGATGTTTTTGGGCACCTCCAGTGGGATGTGATCAACAGGACAAACTGCTCATTACGGCAAAACTTCCATCATTGAATAATTAACCGCGCGTCCGCGATAGCGTGGTTACAATAATACGGAATATGGTGACGCTCACCGTGCAGTAATGACGTCATTTCTAGAGCTGTTAGGAGGTTCGGATCTTTTTTGGCACCTCCAGTGGGATGGGGTAAACAGAAAAACCTGGTCATTCCGGCAAAACTTCCATCGGTGAACAATTAACCGCGCGTCCGCGGTAGCGACGTTACAATACTACGGAATATGGTGACACTCACCGTGCAGTTCTAACGTCATTTCTAAAGCTTCTAGGAGGTTCGAATCTTTTTGGGCACCTCCAGTGGGATATGATTAACAGGAAAACCTGCTCATTCCGACAAAACTTCCATCGGTGAACAATTAACCGCGCGTCCGCGGTAGCGTGGTTACAAAACTACGGAATATGGTGACGCTCACCGTGCATTTCCGACGTCATTTCTAGAGCTGCTAGAAGGTTCGGATCTTTTTGGGCACCTCCAGTGGGATGTGATGAACAGGAAAACCTGCTTATTCCGGCAAGACTTCCATCAGTGAACAATTAACCGCGCGTCCGCGGTAGCGACGTTACCATACTACGGAATATGGTGACGCTCACCGTGCAGTTCTGACGGCATTTCTAGAGCTGCTAGGAGGTTCGGATCATTTTGGGCATCTCCAGTGTGATGTGATCAACAGGAAACCTGCTCATTCCGGCAAAACTTCCATCGGTGAACATTTAACCGCGCGTCCGTGGTGGCGTGGTTACAATACTACGGAATATGGTGACGCTCACCGTGCAGTAATGACGTCATTTCTAGAGCTGTTAGGAGGTTCGGATCTTTTTTGGCACCTCCAGTGGGATGGGGTAAACAGAAAAACCTGGTCATTCCGGCAAAACTTCCATTGGTGAACAATTAACCGCGCGTCCGCGGTAGCGACGTTACAATACTACGGAATATGGTGACACTCACCGTGCAGTTCTAACGTCATTTCTAAAGCTTCTAGGAGGTTCGAATCTTTTTGGGCACCTCCAGTGGGATATGATTAACAGGAAAACCTGCTCATTCCGACAAAACTTCCATCGGTGAACAATTAACCGCGCGTCCGCGGTAGCGTGGTTACAAAACTACGGAATATGTTGACGCTCACCGTGCATTTCTGACGTCATTTCTAGTGCTGCTAGGAGGTTCGGATCTTTTTGGGCACCTCCAGTGGGATGTGATAAACAGGAAAACCTGCTTATTCCGGCAAAACTTCCATCGGTGAACAATTATCCGCGCGTCCGCTGTAGCTTGGTTACAATACTACGGAATATGGTGACGCTCACCGTGCAGTTCTGACGTCATTTCTAGAGCTGCTAGGAGGTTCGGATCATTTTGGGCACCTCCAGTGGGATATGATTAACAGGAAAACCTGCTCATTCCGGCAAAACTTCCATCGGTGAACAATTAACCGCGCGTCCGCGGTAGCGACGTTACAATACTACGGAATATGGTGACGCTCACCGTGCATATCTGACGAATTTCTAGTGCTGCTAGGAGGTTCGGATCTTTTTGGGCACCTCCAGTGGGATGTGATCAACAGGAAAACCTGCCTATTCCGGCAAATCTTCCATCGGTGAACAATTAACCGCGCGTCCGCGGTAGCGACGTTACAATACTACGGAATATGGTGACGCTCACCGTGCAGTTCAGACGTAATTTCTAGAGCTGCTAGGAGGTTCGGATATTTTTGGGCACCTCCAGTGGGATGTGATCAACAGGAAAACCTACTACTTCTGGCAAAACTTCCATCGGTGAACAATTAACAGCGCGTCCGCGGTAGCGACGTTACAATACTAGTGAATATGTTTACGCTCACCGTGCAGTTCTGACATCATTTCTAGTGCTGCTAGGAGGTTCGGATCTTTTTGGGCACCCCAAGTGGGATGTGATCAACAGGAAAACCTGCTTATTCCGGCAAAACTTCCATCGGTGAACAATTATCCGCGCGTCCGCGGGAGCGACGTTACAATACTACGGAACATGGTGACGCTCACCGTGCAGTTCTGATGTCATTTCTAGAGCTGCTAGGAGGTTCGAATCTTTTTGGGCACCTCCAGTGGGATATGATTAACAGGAAAACCTGCTCATTCCGACAAAACTTCCATCGGTGAACAATTAACCGCGTGTCTGCGGTAACGTGGTTACAAAACTACGGAATATGTTGACGCTCACCGTGCATTTCTGACGTCATTTCTAGTGCTGCTAGGAGGTTCGGATCTTTTTGGGCACCTCCAGTGGGATGTGATCAACAGGAAAACCTGCTTATTCCGGCAAAACTTCCATCGGTGAACAATTATCCGCGCGTCCGCTGTAGCTTGGTTACAATACTACGGAATATGGTGACGCTCATCGTGCAGTTCTGACGTCATTTCTAGAGCTGCTAGGAGGTTCGGATCATTTTGGGCACCTCCAGTGGGATATGATTAACAGGAAAACCTGCTCATTCCGGCAAAACTTCCATCGGTGAACAATTAATCGCGCGTCCGCGGTAGCGTGGTTACAATACTACGGAACATGGTGACGCTCACCGTGCATTTCTGACGTCATTTCTAGTGCTGCTAGGAGGTTCGGATCTTTTTGGGCACCTCCAGTGGGATGTGATTAACAGGAAAACCTGCTCATTCCGGCAAAACTTCCATCGGTGAACAATTAATCGCGCGTCCGCGGTAGCGTGGTTACAATACTACGGAACATGGTGACGCTCACCGTGCATTTCTGACGTCATTTCTAGTGCTGCTAGGAGGTTCGGATCTTTTTGGGCACCTCCAGTGGGATGTGATCAACAGGAAAGCCTGCTCCTGCTGGCAAAACTTCCATCGGTGAACAAATAACCGCGCGTCTGCGGTAGCGTGGTTAGAATACTACGGTATATGGTGAGGCTCACCGTGCAGTTCTGACGTCATTTCTAGAGCTGCTAGGAGGTTCGGATCATTTCGGGCACCTCCAGTTGGATGTGATGAAGAGGACAACCTGCTCATTCCGGCAAAACTTCCATCGGTGAACAATTAACCGCGCGTCCGTGGTGGCGTGGTTACAATACTACGGAATATGGTGACGCTCACCTTGCAGTTCTGACGGCATTTCTAGAGCTGTTAGAAGGTTCAGATCTTTTTGGGCACCTGCAGTGAGATGTGATCAACAGGAAAACCTGCTTATTCCGGCAAAACTTCCATCGGTGAACAATTAACCGCGCGTCCGCGGTAGCGACGTTACAATACTACGGAATATGGTGACGCTCACCGTGCATTCTGACGAATTTCTAGTGCTGCTAGGAGGTTCGGAATCTTTTTGGGCACCTCCAGTGGGATGTGATCAACAGGAAAACCTGCCTATTCCGGCAAAACTTCCATCGTTGAACAATTAACCAGTGTGCTCAGGCGTAGACGCTATCCTTGGGGAGCGAGGAAATTTTTCCAAGCGATTCTCCGCTGTTTTGGGGGCATAGTGGCGGGCAGCAGAGTTTGCGCGTGTGCGGGAGGTTTCTGTTCATGTGTTGGCCGTCTTCGGTGAATGAATCTCCTTCGGGTCTGGTGGTTGGCGTGACTAGTCTGTTAAGAAGGTTTGGTCTTTTGCGTTCTTGGTAAAGTTTTGTTGGATGGTGCGTTCGCGTGCCAGCGAAGTGGTTAGTCGGCCATTATGTGTGCGGCAATATGGGGGCTTACTGGTACCACGCGGGATAGGGGCGAGTTCGCCACGGCCCGTTCCTTGCGCATTGCTGTAGGTTCGCTGAGGCACCGGGCCGTGATTTGGTGGGGAACATACCTTTCGCTGCTCTTGTTCCGCCCCTTGTATCGAAGCCTCGGGGGTGGGGAGCTGGGGAGGGGCTTGGTGCAGGCGTTTTGTACCGTCTTTCGAGTGATCGTCGTAGCCAAATACTCTTGAATAATGTTGACGCTCACCGTGTAGTTCTGAACGTCATTTCGTAGAGCTGCGAGGAGTTTCGGATCTTTTTGGCACCCCAAGTGGGATGGTATCAACAGGAAAACCTGCTTATTCGGCAAACTGTCCATCGGATGAACATTATCCGCGCGTCCACGGGAAGCGACGTTACAGATACTACGGAACATGGTGACGCTCACCGTGCAGTTCTGACGTCATTTCTAGAGCTGCTAGGAGGTTCGAATCTTTTGGGCACCTCCAGTGGGATATGATTAACAGGAAAACCTGCTCATTCCGACAAAACTTCCATCGGTGAACAATTAACCGCGTGTCCGCGGTAACGTGGTTACAAAACTACGGAATATGTTGACGCTCACCGTGCATTTCTGACGTCATTTCTAGTGCTGCTAGGAGGTTCGGATCTTTTTGGGCACCTCCAGTGGGATGTGATCAACAGGGAAACCTGCCTATTCCGGCAAAACTTCCATCGGTGAACAATTAACCGCGCGTCCGCGGTAGCGACGTTACAATACTACGGAATATGGTGACGCCCACCGTGCAGTTCTGACGTAATTTCTAGAGCTGCTAGGAGGTTCGGATCTTTTTGGGCACCTCCAGTGGGATGTGATCAATAGGAAAACCTACTCCTTCTGGCAAAACTTCCATCGGTGAAGAATTAACCGCCTGGCCGCGGTAGCGTGGTTACAATACTAGTGAATATGTTGACGCTCACCGTGCAGTTCTGACGTCATTTCTAGAGCTGCTAGGAGGTTCGGATCTTTTTTGGCACCTCCAGTGGGATATGATTAACAGGAAAACCTGCTCATTCCGGCAAAACTTCCATCGGTGAACAATTAACCGCGCGTCCGCGGTAGCGTGGTTACAAAACTACGGAATATGGTGACGCTCACCGTGCATTTCTGACGTCATTTCTAGAGCTGCTAGGAGGTTCGGATCTTTTTGGGCACCCCAAGTGGGATGTGATCAACAGGAAAACCTGCTTATTCCAGCAAAACTTCCATCGGTGAACAATTATCCGCGCGTCCGCTGTAGCTTGGTTACAATACTACGGAACATGGTGACGCTCACCGTGCAGTTCTGACGTCATTTCTAGAGCTGCTAGGAGGTTCGGATCATTTTGGGCACCTCCAGTGGGATATGATTAACAGGAAAACGTATGATTTCGGCAAAACTTCCATCGGTGAACAATTAACCGCGCTACCGCGGACGCGTGGTTACAATACTACGGAATATGGTGACGCTCAACGTGCAGTTCTGACGTCATTTCTAGAGCTGCTAGGAGCTTCGGATCTTTTTGGGCACCTCCAGTGGGATGTGATCAACAGGAAAACGTTATGATTTCGGCAAAACTTCCATCGGTGAACAATTAACCGCGCTACCGCGGACGCGTGGTTACAATACTACGGAATATGGTGACGCTCAACGTGCAGTTCTGACGTCATTTCTAGAGCTGCTAGGAGCTTCGGATCTTTTTGGGCACCTCCAGTGGGATGTGATCAACAGGAAAACGTATGATTTCGGCAAAACTTCCATCGGTGAACAATTAACCGCGCTACCGCGGACGCGTGGTTACAATACTACGGAATATGGTGACGCTCAACGTGCAGTTCTGACGTCATTTCTAGAGCTGCTAGGAGCTTCGGATCTTTTTTGGCACCTCCAGTGGGATGTTATCAACAGGAAAACCTGCTCATTTCGGCAAAACTTCCATCGGTGAACAATTAACCGCGCGTCCGCGGTAGCGACGTTACAATACTACGGAATATGTTGAGGCTCACCGTGCAGTTCTGACGTCATTTCTAGAGCTGCTAGGAGGTTCGAATCTTCTTGGGCACCTCCAGTGGGATGTGATAAACAGGAAAGCCTGCTCCTGCTGGCAAAACTTCCATCGGTGAACAAATAACCGCGCGTCTGCGGTAGCGTGGTTAGAATACTACGGTATATGGTGAGGCACACCGTGCAGTTCTGACGTCATTTCTAGAGCTGCTAGGAGGTTCGGATCATTTCGGGCATCTCCAGTGGGATGTGATAAACAGGAAAACCTGCTCATTCCGGCAAAACTTACATCGGTGAACAATTGACCGCGCGTCCGTGGTGGCGTGGTTACAATACTACGGAATATGGTGACGCTCACCTTGCAGTTCTGACGTCATTTCTAGAGCTGCTAGGAGCTTCGGATCTTTTTGGGCACCTCCAGTGGGATGTGATCAACAGGAAAACGTTATGATTTCCGCAAAACTTCCATCGGTGAACAATTAACCGCGCTACGCGGACGCGTGGTTACAATACTACGGAATATGGTGACGCTCAACGTGCAGTTCTGACGTCATTTCTAGAGCTGCTAGGAGGCTTCGGATCTTTTTGGGCACCTCCAGTGGGATGTGATCAACAGGAAAACCGTACTGATTCTGGCAAAACTTCCATCGGTGAACAATTAACCGCGCGTACCGCGGACGCGATGGTTACAATACTAGGAATATGTTGACGCTCAACGTGCAGTTCTGACGTCATTTCTAGAGCTGCTAGGAGCTTCGGATCTTTTTAGGGCACCTCCAGTGGGATGTGATCAACAGAAAACCTTTATGATTTCGGCAAAACTTCCATCGGTGAACAATTATCCGCGCGTACCGCTGTACGCTTGGTTACAATACTACGGAATATGGTGACGCTCACCGTGCAGTTCTGACGTCATTTCTAGAGCTGCTAGGAGGTTCGGATCATTTTGGGCACCTCCAGTGGGATATGATTAACAGGAAAACCTGCTCATTCCGGCAAAACTTCCATCGGTGAACAATTAATCGCGCGTCCGCGGGAGCGACGTTACAATACTACGGAACATGGTGACGCTCACCGTGCAGTTCTGACGTCATTTCTAGAGCTGCTAGGAGGTTCGGATCATTTTGGGCACCTCCAGAGGGATATGATTAACAGGAAAACCTACTCCTTCTGGCAAAACTTCCATCGGTGAACAATTAACCGCGCGTCTGCGGTAGCGTGGTTAGAATACTACGGAATATGGTGAGGCTCACCGTGCAGTTCTGACGTCATTTCTAGAGCTGCCAGGAGGTTCGGATCTTTTTTGGCACCTCCAGTGGGATGTTATCAACAGGAAAACCTGCTCATTTCGGCAAAACTTCCATAGGTGAACAATTATCCGCGCGTCCGCTGTAGCTTGGTTACAATACTACGGAATATGGTGACGCTCACCGTGCAGTTCTGACGTCATTTCTAGAGCTGCTAGGAGGTTCGGATCATTTTGGGCACCTCCAGTGGGATATGATTAACAGGAAAACCTGCTCATTCCGGCAAAACTTCCATCGGTGAACAATTAATCGCGCCTCCGCGGTAGCGACGTTACAATACTACGGAACATGGTGACGCTCACCGTGCAGTTCTGACGTCATTTCTAGAGCTGCTAGGAGGTTCGGATCCTTTTGGGCACCTCCAGTGGGATATGATTAACAAAAAAACCTGCTCATTCCGACAAAACTTCCATCGGTGAACAATTAACCGCGTGTCCGCGGTAACGTGGTTACAAAACTACGGAATATGTTGACGCTCACCGTGCATTTCTGACGTCATTTCTAGTGCTGCTAGGAGGTTCGGATCTTTTTGGGCACCTCCAGTGGGATGTGATCAACAGGAAAGCCTGCTCCTGCTGGCAAAACTTCCATCGGTGAACAAATAACCGCGCGTCTGCGGTAGCGTGGTTAGAATACTACGGTATATGGTGAGGCTCACCGTGCAGTTCTGACGTCATTTCTAGAGCTGCTAGGAGGTTCGGATCATTTCGGGCATCTCCAGTGGGATGTGATAAACAGGAAAACCTGCTTATTCCGGCAAAACTTCCATCGGTGAACAATTAACCGCGCGTCCGCGGTAGCGACGTTACAATACTACGGAATATGGTGACGCTCACCGTGCATTTCTGACGAATTTCTAATGCTGCTAGGAGGTTCGGATCTATTTGGGCACCTCCAGTGGGATGTGATCAACAGGAAAACCTGCCTATTCCGGCAAAACTTCCATCGGTGAACAATTAACCGCGCGTCCGCGTAGCGACGTTCCAATACTACGGAATATGGTGACGCTCACCGTGCAGTTTGACGTAATTTCTAGAGCTGCTAGGAGGTTCGGATCTTTTTGGGCACCTCCAGTGGGATGTGATCAACAGAAAAACCTGCTCATTCCGGCATAACTTCCATCGGTGAACAATTAACCGCGCGTCCGCGGTAGCGACTGTTACAATACTACGGAATATGGTGACGCTCACCGTGCAGTTCTGACGACATTTCTAGAGCTGCTAGGAGGTTCGAATCTTTTTGGGCACCTCCAGTGGGATGTGATCAACAGGAAAGCGTGCTCCTGCTGGGAAAATTTCCATCGGTGAACAAATAACCACGCGTACGCGGTAGCGTACGCGTGGTTACAATACTACGGAATATGTTGACGCTCAACGTGCAGTTCTGACGTCATTTCTAGAGCTGCTAGGAGGTTCGGATCTTTTTGGGCACCTCCAGTGGGATGTGATCAACAGGAAAACCTGTATCATTCCGGCAAAACTTCCATCGGTGAACAATTACCCGCGTACCGCGGTAGCGTGGTTACAATACTACGGAATATGGTGACGCTCTCCGTGCATTTCTGACGTCATTTCTAGAACTGCTAGGAGGTTCGGATCATTTTGGGCACCTCCAGTGGGATATGATTAACAGGAAAACCTGCCTATTCCGGCAAAACTTCCATCGGTGAACAATTAACAGTGCGTCCGCGTAGCGACGTTACAATACTACGGAATATGGTGACGCTCACCGTGCAGTTCTGACGTCATTTCTAGAGCTGCTAGGAGGTTCGGATCTTTTTGGGCACCTCCAGTTGGATGTGATCAACAGAAAAACCTGCTCATTCCGGCATAACTTCCATCGGTGAACAATTAAACGCGCGTCCGGGGTAGCGACGTTACAATACTACGGAATATGGTGACGCTCACCGTGCAGTTCTGACGATATTTCTAGAGCTGCTAGGAGGTTCGGATCATTTTGGGCACCTCCAGTGGGATATGATTAACAAAAAAACCTGCTCATTCCGAAAAAACTTCCATCGGTGAACAATTAACCGCGTGTCCGCGGTAACGTGGTTACAAAACTACGGAATATGGTGACGCTCACCGTGCATTTCTGGCGTCATTTCTAGTGCTGCTAGGAGGTTCGGATATTTTTTGGCACCTCAAGTGGGATGTGATCAACAGGAAAACCTGCCTATTCCGGCAAAACTTCCATCGGTGAACAATTAACAGTGCGTCCGCGTAGCGACGTTACAATACTACGGAATATGGTGACGCTCACCGTGCAGTTCTGACGTAATTTCTAGAGCTGCTAGGAGGTTCGGATCTTTTTGGGCACCTCCAGTGGGATGTGATCAACAGGAAAGCCTGCTCCTGCTGGCAAAACTTCCATCGGTGAACAAATAACCGCGCGTCTGCGGTAGCGAGGTTACAATACTACAGAATATGGTGACGCTCACCGTGCAGTTCTGACGACATTTCTAGAGCTGCTAGGAGGTTCGAATCTTTTTGGGCACCTCCAGTGGGATGTGATCAACAGGAAAGCGTGCTCCTGCTGGCAAAACTTCCATCGGTGAACAAATAACCGCGCGTCTGCGGTAGCGTGGTTAGAATACTACGGAATATGTTGACGCTCACCGTGCAGTTCTGACGTCATTTCTAGAGCTGCTAGGAGGTTCGAATCTTTTTGGGCACCTCCAGTGGGATATGATAAAAGGAAAACCTGCTCATTCCGACAAAACTTCCATTGGTGAAAAATTAACCGCGTGTCCGCTGTAACGTGGTTACAAATCTACGGAATATGGTGACGCTCACCGTGCATTTCTGACGTCATTTCTAGTGCTGCTAGGAGGTTCGGATCTTTTGGGCACCTCCAGTGGGATGTGATCAACAGGAAAACCTGCCTATTCCGGCAAAACTTTCATCGGTGAACAATTAACCGCGCGTCCGCGGTAGCGACGTTACAATACTAGGGAATATGTTGACGCTCACCCTGCAGTTCTGTCGTCATTTCTAGAGCTGCTAGGAGGATCGGATCTTTTTTGGCACCTCCAGTGGGATATGATTAACAGGAAAACCTGCACATTCCGACAAAACTTCCATCGGTGAACAATTAACCGCGCGTCCGCGGTAGCGTGGTAACAATACTACGGAATATGGTGACGCTCACCGTGCATTTCTGACGTCATTTCTAGAGCTGCTAGGAGGTTCGGATCTTTTTTGGGCACCCCAAGTGGGATGTGATCAACAGGAAAACCTGCTTATTCCGGCAAAACTTCCATCGGTGAACAATTAACCGCGCGTCCGGGGTAGCGACGTTACAATGCTACGGGATATGGTGACGCTCACCGTGCAGTTCTGACGACATTTCTAGAGCTGCTAGGAGGTTCGGATCTTTTTGGGCACCTCCAGTGGGATGTGATCAACAGGAAAGCGTGCTCCTGCTGGCAAAACTTCCATCGGTGAACAAATAACCGCGCGTCTGCGGTAGCGAGGTTACAATACTACGGAATATGGTGACGCTCACCGTGCAGTTCTGACGACATTTTTAGAGCTGCTAGGAGGTTCGAATCTTTTTGGGCACCTCCAGTGGGATGTGATCAACAGGAAAGCGTGCTCCTGCTGGCAAAACTTCCATCGGTGAACAAATAACCGCGCGTCTGCGGTAGCGAGGTTACAATACTACGGAATATGTTGAGGCTCACCGTGCAGTTCTGACGTCATTTCTAGAGCTGCTAGGAGGTTCGAATCTTTTTGGGCACCTCCAGTGGGATATGATTAACAGGAAAACCTGCTCATTCCGACAAAACTTCCATTGGTGAAAAATTAACCGCGTGTCCGCTGTAACGTGGTTACAAAACTACGGAATATGGTGACGCTCACCGTGCATTTCTGACGTCATTTCTAGTGCTGCTAGGAGGTTCGGATCTTTTTGGGCACCTCCAGTGGGATGTGATCAACAGGAAAACCTGCCTATTCCGGCAAAACTTTCATCGGTGAACAATTAACCGCGCGTCCGCGGTAGCGACGTTACAATACTAGGGAATATGTTGACGCTCACCCTGCAGTTCTGACGTCATTTCTAGAGCTGCTAGGAGGATTGGATCTTTTTTGGCACCTCCAGTGGGATATGATTAACAGGAAAACCTGCACATTCCGACAAAACTTCCATCGGTGAACAATTAACCGCGCGTCCGCGGTAGCGTGGTTACAATACTACGGAATATGGTGACGCTCACCGTGCATTTCTGACGTCATTTCTAGAGCTGCTAGGAGGTTCGGATCTTTTTTGGGCACCCCAAGTGGGATGTGATCAACAGGAAAACCTGCTTATTCCGGCAAAACTTCCATCGGTGAACAATTAATCGCGCGTCCGCGGTAGCGACGTTACAATACTACGGAACATGGAGACGCTCACCGTGCATTTCTGACGTCATTTCTAGAGCTGCTAGGAGGTTCGGATCATTTTGGGCACCTCCAGTGGGATATGATTAACAAAAAAACCTGCTCATTCCGACATAACTTCCATGGGTGAACAATTAACCGCGTGTCCGCGGTAACGTGGTTACAAAACTACGGAATATGGTGACGCTCACCGTGCATTTCTGACGTCATTTCTAGTGCTGCTAGGAGGTTCGGATGTTTTTGGGCACCCCAAGTGGGATGTGATCAACAGGAAAACCTGCCTATTCCGGCAAAACTTCCATCGGTGAACAATTAACCGCGCGTTCGCGTAGCGACGTTACAATACTACGGAATATGGTGACGCTCACCGTGCAGTTCTGACGTAATTTCTAGATCTGCTAGGAGGTTCGGATCTTCTTGGGCACCTCCAGTTGGATGTGATCAACAGAAAAACCTGCTCATTCCGGCAAAACTTCCATCGGTGAACAATTAACCGCGCGTCCGGGGTAGCGACGTTACAATACTACGGAATATGGTGACGCTCACCGTGCAGTTCTGACGACATTTCTAGAGCTGCTAGGAGGTTCGGATCATTTTGGGCACCTCCAGTGGGATATGATTAACAAAAAAACCTGCTTATTCCGACAAAACTTCCATCGGTGAACAATTAACCGCGTGTCCGCGGTAACGTGGTTACAAAACTACGGAATATGGTGACGCTCACCGTGCATTTCTGACGTCATTTCTAGTGCTGCTAGGAGGTTCGGATGTTTTTGGGCACCCCAAGTGGGATGTGATCAACAGGAAAACCTGCCTATTCCGGCAAAACTTCCATCGGTGAACAATTATCCGCGCGTCCGCTGTAGCTTGGTTACAATACTACGGAATATGGTGACGCTCACCGTGCAGTTCTGACGTCATTTCTAGAGCTGCTAGGAGGTTCGGATCATTTTGGGCACCTCCAGTGGGATATGATTAACAGGAAAACCTGCTCATTCCGGCAAAACTTCCATCGGTGAACAATTAATCGCGCGTCCGCGGGAGCGACGTTACAATACTACGGAACATGGTGACGCTCACCGTGCAGTTCTGACGTCATTTCTAGAGCTGCTAGGAGGTTCGGATCATTTTGGGCACCTCCAGTGGGATATGATTAATAGGAAAACCTACTCCTTCCGACAAAACTTCCATCGGTGAACAATTAACCGCGCGTCCGCGGTAGCGACGTTACAAAACTATGGAATATGGTGACGCTCACCGTGCAGTTCTGTCGTAATTTCTAGAGCTGCTAGGAGGTTCGGATCTTTTTGGGCACCTCCAGTGGGATGTGATCAACAGGAAAACCTACTCCTTCTGGCAAAACTTCCATCGGTGAACAATTAACCGCGCGTCCGCGGTAGCGATGTTACAATACTAGTGAATATGTTGACGCTCACCGTGCAGTTCTGACGTCATTTCAAGAGCTGCTAGGAGGTTCGGATCTTTTTTGGCACCTCCAGTGGGATATGATTAACAAGAAAACCTGCTCATTCCCACAAAATTTCCATCGGTGAACAATTAACCGCGCGTCCGCGGTAGCGTGGTTACAAAACTACGGAATATGGTGACGCTCACCGTGCATTTCTGACGTCATTTCTAGAGCTGCTAGGAGGTTCGGATCTTTTTGGGCACCCCAAGTGGGATGTGATCAACAGAAAAACCTGCTTATTCCAGCAAAACTTCCATCGGTGAACAATTATCCGCGCGTCCGCTGTAGCTTGGTTACAATACTACGGAATATGGTGACGCTCACCGTGCAGTTCTGACGTCATTTCTAGAGCTGCTAGGAGGTTCGGATCATTTTGGGCACCTCCAGTGGGATATGATTAACAGGAAAACCTGCTCATTCCGGCAAAACTTCCATCGGTGAACAATTAATCGGGCCTCTGCGGTAGCGACGTTACAATACTACGGAACATGGTGACGCTCACCGTGCAGTTCTGACGTCATTTCTAGAGCTGCTAGGAGGTTCGGATCATTTTGGGCACCTCCAGTGGGATATGATTAACAAAAAAACCTGCTCATTCCCACAAAACTTCCATCGGTGAACAATTAACCGCGTGTCCGCGGTAACGTGGTTACAAAACTACGGAATATGTTGACGCTCACCGTGCATTTCTGACGTCATTTCTAGTGCTGCTAGGAGGTTCGGATCTTTTTGGGCACCTCCAGTGGGATGTGATCAACAGGAAAGCCTGCTCCTGCTGGCAAAACTTCCATCGGTGAACAAATAACCGCGCGTCTGCGGTAGCGTGGTTAGAATACTACGGTATATGGTGAGGCTCACCGTGCAGTTCTGACGTCATTTCTAGAGCTGCTAGGAGGTTCGGATCATTTCGGGTATCTCCAGTGGGATGTGATCAACAGGAAAACCTGCTTATTCCGGCATAACTTCCATCGGTGAACAATTAACCGCGCGTCCGCTGTAGCGACGTTACAATACTACGGAATATGGTGACGCTCACCGTGCAGTTCTGACGACATTTCTAGAGCTGCTAGGAGGTTCGAATCTTTTTGGGCACCTCCAGTGGGATGTGATCAACAGGAAAACCTGCCTATTCCGGCAAAACTTCCATCGGTGAACAATTAACCGCGCGTCCGCGTAACGACGTTACAATACTACGGAATATGGTGACGCTCACCGTGCAGTTTGACGTAATTTCTACAGCTGCTAGGAGGTTCGGATCTTTTTGGGCACCTCCAGTGGGATGTGATCAACGGAAAAACCTGCTCATTCCGGCATAACTTCCATCGGTGAACAATTAACCGCGCGTCCGCGGTAGCGACGTTACAATACTACGGAATATGGTGACGCTCACCGTGCAGTTCTGACGACATTTCTAGAGCTGCTAGGAGGTTCGAATCTTTTTGGGCACCTCCAGTGGGATGTGATCAACAGGAAAGCGTGCTCCGGCTGGCAAAACTTCCATCGGTGAACAATTAACCGCGCGTCTGCGGTAGCGTGGTTAGAATACTACGGAATAGGTTGAGGCTCACCGTGCAGTTCTGACGTCATTTCTAGAGCTGCTAGGAGGTTCGAATTTTTTTGGGCACCTCCAGTGGGATATGATTAACAGGAAAACCTGCTCATTCCGACAAAACTTCCATCGGTGAACAATTAACCGCGTGTCCGCGGTAGCGTGGTTACAAAACTACGGAATATGGTGACGCTCTCCGTGCATTTCTGACGTCATTTCTAGAACTGCTAGGAGGTTCGAATCATTTTGGGCACCTCCAGTGGGATATGATTAACAGGAAAACCTGCCTATTCCGGCAAAACTTCCATCGGTGAACAATTAATAGTGCGTCCGCGTAGCGACGTTACAATACTACGGAATATGGTGACGCTCACCCTGCAGTTCTGACGTCATTTCTAGAGCTGCTAGGAGGATCGGATCTTTTTTGGCACCTCCAGTGGGATATGATTAACAGGAAAACCTGCACATTCCGACAAAACTTCCATCGGTGAACAATTAACCGCGCGTCCGCGGTAGCGTGGTTACAATACTACGGAATATGGTGACGCTCACCGTGCATTTCTGACGTCATTTCTAGAGCTGCTAGGAGGTTCGGATCTTTTTTGGGCACCCCAAGTGGGATGTGATCAACAGGAAAACCTGCTTATTCCGGCAAAACTTCCATCGGTGAACAATTAACCGCGCGTCCGCTGTAGCTTGGTTACAATACTACGGAATATGGTGACGCTCACCGTGCAGTTCTGACGTTTATTTCTAGAACTGCTAGGAGGTTCGGATCATTTTGGGCACCTCCAGTGGGATATGATTAACAGGAAAACCTGCTCATTCCGGCAAAACTTCCATCGGTGAACAATTAATCGCGCGTCCGCGGTAGCGACGTTACAATACTACGGAACATGGTGACGCTCACCGTGCAGTTCTGACGTAATTTGTAGATCTGCTAGGAGGTTCGGATCTTTTTGGGCACCTCCAGTTGGATGTGATCAACAAAAAAACCTGCTCATTCCGGCAAAACTTCCATCGGTGAACAATTAACCGCGCGTCCGGGGTAGCGACGTTACAATACTACGGAATATGGTGACGCTCACCGTGCAGTTCTGACGACATTTCTAGAGCTGCTAGGAGGTTCGGATCATTTTGGGCACCTCCAGTGGGATATGATTAACAAAAAAACCTGCTTATTCCGACAAAACTTCCATCGGTGAACAATTAACCGCCTGTCCGCGGTAACGTGGTTACAAAACTACGGAATATGGTGACGCTCACCGTGCATTTCTGACGTCATTTCTAGTGCTGCTAGGAGGTTCGGATGTTTTTGGGCACCCCAAGTGGGATGTGATCAACAGGAAAACCTGCCTATTCCGGCAAAACTTCCATCGGTGAACAATTAACCGCGCGTCCGCGTAGCGACGTTACAATACTACGGAATATGGTGACGCTCACCGTGCAGTTCTGACGTAATTTCTAGAGCTGCTAGGAGGTTCGGATCTTTTTTGGCACCTCCAGTTGGATGTGATCAATAGAAAAACCTGCTCATTCCGGCAAAACTTCCATCGGTGAACAATTAACCGCGCGTCCGGGGTAGCGACGTTACAATACTACGGGATATGGTGACGCTCACCGTGCAGTTCTGACGACATTTCTAGAGCTGCTGCTAGGAGCTTCGGATCTTTTTGGGCACCTCCAGTGGGATGTGATCAACAGGAAAACGTTCTATGATTTCGGCAAAACTTCCATCGGTGAAACAATTAACCGCGCGTACCGCGGACGCGTGGTTACAATACTACGGAATATGGTGACGCTCAACGTGCAGTTCTGACGTCATTTCTAGAGCTGCTAGGAGCTTCGGAATCTTTTGGGCACCTCCAGTGGGATGTGATCAACAGGAAAACGTTATGATTTCTGGCAAAACTTCCATCGGTGAACAATTAACCGCGCTACCGCGGACGCGATGGTTACAATACTACGGAATATGGTGACGCTCAACGTGCAGTTCTGACGTCATTTCTAGAGCTGCTAGGAGCTTCGGATCTTTTGGGCACCCTCCATTGGGACGTGATCAACAGGAAAACGTATGCTCTTCCGGCAAAACTTCCATCGGTGAACAATTACCGCGCTACCGCGGACGCGTGGTTACAATACTACGGAATATGGTGACGCTCACCGTGCAGTTCTGACGTCATTTCTAGAGCTGCTAGGAGGTTACGATCTTTTTTGGCAACTCCAGTGGGATGTGATTAACAGGACAAACTGCTCATTCCGGCAAAACTTCCATCGGTGAACAATTAACCGCGCGTGCGCGGTAGCGTGGTTAGAATACTACGGAATATGGTGACGCTCACCGTGCAGTTCTGACGTCATTTCTAGAGCTGTTAGAAGGTTGGATCATTTTGTGCACCTCCAGTGGGATGTGATTTAGAGGAAAACCTTCTCATTCCGGCAAAACTTCCATCGGTGAACAATTAACCGCGCGTCCGCGGTAGCGTGGTTACAATACTACGGAATATGGTGACGCTCACCGTGAAGTTCTGACGTCACTTCTAGAGCTGTTAGAAGGTTCGGATCCCTTTGGGCACCTCCAGTGGGATGTGATTAACAGGAAAACCTGCTCATTCCGACAAAACTTCCATCGGTGAACAATTAACCGCGCGTCCGCGGACGCGTGGTTACAATACTACGGAATATGGTGACGCTCAACGTGCAGTTCTGACGTCATTTCTAGAGCTGCTAGGAGCTTCGGATCTTTTTGGGCACCTCCAGTGGGATGTGATCAACAGGAAAACGTATGATTTCGGCAAAACTTCCATCGGTGAACAATTAACCGCGCTACCGCGGACGCGTGGTTACAATACTACGGAATATGGTGACGCTCAACGTGCAGTTCTGACGTCATTTCTAGAGCTGCTAGGAGCTTCGGATCTTTTTGGGCACCTCCAGTGGGATGTGATCAACAGGAAAACGTTATGATTTCGGCAAAACTTCCATCGGTGAACAATTAACCGCGCTACCGCGGACGCGTGGTTACAATACTACGGAATATGGTGACGCTCAACGTGCAGTTCTGACGTCATTTCTAGAGCTGCTAGGAGCTTCGGATCTTTTTGGGCACCTCCAGTGGGATGTGATCAACAGGAAAACGTTATGATTTCGGCAAAACTTCCATCGGTGAACAATTAACCGCGCGTCCGCGGTAGCGTGGTTACAATACTACGGAATATGGTGACGCTCACCGTGCAGTTCTGACGTCATTTCTAGAGCTGCTAGGAGGTTCGGATCTTTTTGGGCACCTCCAGTGGGATGTGATCAACAGGAAAACCTGCTATTCGGCAAAACTTCCATCGGTGAACAATTAACCGCGCGTACCGCGTAGCGACGGTTACAATACTACGGAATATGGTGACGCTCAACGTGCAGTTCTGACGTCATTTCTAGAGCTGCTAGGAGCTTCGGATCTTTTTTGGGCACCTCCAGTGGGATGTGATCAACAGGAAAACCTGCTCTGATTCCGGCAAAACTTCCATCGGTGAACAATTAACCGCGCGTCCGCGGTAGCGCGGTTACAATACTACGGAATATGGTGACGCTCAACGTGCAGTTCTGACGTCATTTCTAGAGCTGCTAGGAGCTTCGGATCTTTTTGGGCACCTCCAGTGGGATGTGATTAACAGGACAAACTGCTCATTCCGGCAAAACTTCCATCGGTGAACAATTAACCGCGCGTGCGCGGTAGCGTGGTTAGAATACTACGGAATATGGTGACGCTCACCGTGCAGTTCTGACGTCATTTCTAGAGCTGTTAGAAGGTTGGATCATTTTGTGCACCTCCAGTGGGATGTGATTCAGAGGAAAACCTTCTCATTCCGGCAAAACTTCCATCGGTGAACAATTAACCGCGCGTCCGCGGTAGCGTGGTTACAATACTACGGAATATGGTGACGCTCACCGTGAAGTTCTGACGTCACTTCTAGAGCTGTTAGAAGGTTCGGATCCCTTTGGGCACCTCCAGTGGGATGTGATTAACAGGAAAACCTGCTCATTCCGACAAAACTTCCATCGGTGAACAATTAACCGCGCGTCCGCGGTAGCGACGTTACAATACTAGGGAATATGTTGACGCTCACCCTGCAGTTCTGACGTCATTTCTAGAGCTGCTAGGAGGTTCGGATCTTTTTTGGCACCTCCAGTGGGATATGATTAACAGGAAAACCTGCACATTCCGACAAAACTTCCATCGGTGAACAATAAACCGCGCGTCCGCGGTAGCGTGGTTACAAAACTACGGAATATGGTGACGCTCTCCGTGCATTTCTGACGTCATTTCTAGAGCTGCTAGGAGGTTCGGATCTTTTTGGGCACCCCAAGTGGGATGTGATCAACAGGAAAACCTGCTTATTCCGGCAAAACTTCCATCGGTGAACAATTAACCGCGCGTCCGCTGTAGCCTGGTTACAATACTTCGGAATATGGTGACGCTCACCGTGCAGTTCTGACGTAATTTCTAGAGCTGCTAGGAGGTTCGGATCATTTTTGGCACCTCCAGTGGGATATAATTAACAAAAAAACCTGCTCATTCCGACAAAACTTCCATCGGTGAACAATTAACCGCGTGTCCGCGGTAACGTGGTTACAAAACTACGGAATATGGTGACGCTCACCGTGCATTTCTGACGTCATTTCTAGTGCTGCTAGGAGGTTCGGATCTTTTTGGGCACCCCAAGTGGGATGTGATCAACAGGAAAACCTGCCTATTCCGGCAAAACTTCCATCGGTGAACAATTAACAGTGCGTCCGCGTAGCGACGTTACAATACTAAGGAATATGGTGACGCTCACCGTGCAGTTCTGACGTAATTTCTAGAGCTGCTAGGAGGTTCGGATCTTTTTGGGCACCTCCAGTTGGATGTGATGAACAGAAAAATTTGCTCATTCCGGCAAAACTTCCATCGGTGAACAATTAACCGCGCGTCCGGGGTAGCGACGTTACAATACTACGGGATATGGTGACGCTCACCGTGCAGTTCTGACGACATTTCTAGATCTGCTAGGAGGTTCGGATCTTTTTGGGCACCTCCAGTGGGATGTGATCAACAGGAAAGCCTGCTCCTGCTGGCAAAACTTCCATCGGTGAACAATAACCACGCGTCTGCGGTAGCGAGGTTACAATACTACGGAATATGGTGACGCTCAACGTGCAGTTCTGACGTCATTTCTAGAGCTGCTAGGAGCTTCGGATCTTTTTGGGCACCTCCAGTGGGATGTGATCAACAGGAAACGTTATGATTTCGGCAAAACTTCCATCGGTGAACAATTAACCGCGCTACCGCGGACGCGTGGTTACAATACTACGGAATATGGTGACGCTCAACGTGCAGTTCTGACGTCATTTCTAGAGCTGCTAGGAGCTTCGGATCTTTTTGGGCACCTCCAGTGGGATGTGATCAACAGGAAAACGTTATGATTTCGGCAAAACTTCCATCGGTGAACAATTAACCGCGCTACCGCGGACGCGTGGTTACAATACTACGGAATATGGTGACGCTCAACGTGCAGTTCTGACGTCATTTCTAGAGCTGCTAGGAGCTTCGGATCTTTTTGGGCACCTCCAGTGGGATGTGATCAACAGGAAAACGTTATGATTTCGGCAAAACTTCCATCGGTGAACAATTAACCGCGCTACCGCGGACGCGTGGTTACAATACTACGGAATATGGTGACGCTCAACGTGCAGTTCTGACGTCATTTCTAGAGCTGCTAGGAGCTTCGGATCTTTTTGGGCACCTCCAGTGGGATGTGATCAACAGGAAAACGTTATGATTTCGGCAAAACTTCCATCGGTGAACAATTAACCGCGCTACCGCGGACGCGTGGTTACAATACTACGGAATATGGTGACGCTCAACGTGCAGTTCTGACGTCATTTCTAGAGCTGCTAGGAGCTTCGGATCTTTTTGGGCACCTCCAGTGGGATGTGATCAACAGGAAAACGTTATGATTTCGGCAAAACTTCCATCGGTGAACAATTAACCGCGCTACCGCGGACGCGTGGTTACAATACTACGGAATATGGTGACGCTCAACGTGCAGTTCTGACGTCATTTCTAGAGCTGCTAGGAGCTTCGGATCTTTTTGGGCACCTCCAGTGGGATGTGATCAACAGGAAAACGTTATGATTTCGGCAAAACTTCCATCGGTGAACAATTAACCGCGCTACCGCGGACGCGTGGTTACAATACTACGGAATATGGTGACGCTCAACGTGCAGTTCTGACGTCATTTCTAGAGCTGCTAGGAGCTTCGGATCTTTTTTGGGCACCTCCAGTGGGATGTGATCAACAGGAAAAACGTTATGATTTCGGCAAAACTTCCATCGGTGAACAATTAACCGCGCTACCGCGGTTCGCGTGGTTACAATACTACGGAATATGGTGACGCTCACGTGCAGTTCTGACGTCATTTCTAGAGCTGCTAGGAGCTTCGGATCTTTTTGGGCACCTCCAGTGGGATGTGATCAACAGGAAAACGTAAGATCTTCGGCAAAACTTCCATCGGTGAACAATTAACCGCGCTACCGCGGACGCGTGGTTACAATACTACGGAATATGGTGACGCTCACCGTGCAGTTCTGACGATCATTTCTAGAGCTGCTAGGAGCTTCGGATCTTTTTGGGCACCTCCAGTGGGATGTGATCAACAGGAAAGCGTGCTCCTGCTGGCAAAACTTCCATCGGTGAACAATAACCGCGCGTACCTGCGGTACGCGATGGTTACAATACTACGGAATATGGTGAGGCTCAACGTGCAGTTCTGACGTCATTTCTAGAGCTGCTAGGGGGCTTCGAATCTTTTTGGGCACCTCCAGTGGGATATGATTAACAGGAAAACCTGCTCATTTCGGCAAAACTTCCATCGGTGAAAAATTAACCGCGTGTACCGCTGTAAGCGTGGTTACAAAACTACGGAATATGGTGACGCTCACCGTGCAGTTCTGACGTCATTTCTAGTGCTGCTAGGAGGCTTCGGATCTTTTTGGGCACCTCCAGTGGGATGTGATCAACAGGAAAACCTGCCTATTCGGCAAAACTTTCATCGGTGAACAATTAACCCGCGCGTCCGCGGTAGCGATCGGTTACAATACTAGGGAATATGGTGACGCTCACCCTGCAGTTCTGACGTCATTTCTAGAGCTGCTAGGAGGATTCGGATCTTTTTGGGCACCTCCAGTGGGATGTGATCAACAGGAAAACGTTAATGATTTCGGCAAAACTTCCATCGGTGAACAATTAACCGCGCTACCGCGGACGCGTGGTTACAATACTACGGAATATGGTGACGCTCAACGTGCAGTTCTGACGTCATTTCTAGAGCTGCTAGGAGCTTCGGATCTTTTTGGGCACCTCCAGTGGGATGTGATCAACAGGAAAACGTTATGATTTCGGCAAAACTTCCATCGGTGAACAATTAACCGCGCTACCGCGGACGCGTGGTTACAATACTACGGAATATGGTGACGCTCAACGTGCAGTTCTGACGTCATTTCTAGAGCTGCTAGGAGCTTCGGATCTTTTTGGGCACCTCCAGTGGGATGTGATCAACAGGAAAACGTTATGATTTCGGCAAAACTTCCATCGGTGAACAATTAACCACGCTACCGCGGACGCGTGGTTACAATACTACGGAATATGGTGACGCTCAACGTGCAGTTCTGACGTCATTTCTAGAGCTGCTAGGAGCTTCGGATCTTTTTGGGCACCTCCAGTGGGATGTGATCAACAGGAAAACGTTATGATTTCGGCAAAACTTCCATCGGTGAACAATTAACCACGCTACCGCGGACGCGTGGTTACAATACTACGGAATATGGTGACGCTCAACGTGCAGTTCTGACGTCATTTCTAGAGCTGCTAGGAGCTTCGGATCTTTTTGGGCACCTCCAGTGGGATGTGATCAACAGGAAAACGTTATGATTTCGGCAAAACTTCCATCGGTGAACAATTAACCACGCTACCGCGGACGCGTGGTTACAATACTACGGAATATGGTGACGCTCAACGTGCAGTTCTGACGTCATTTCTAGAGCTGCTAGGAGCTTCGGATCTTTTTGGGCACCTCCAGTGGGATGTGATCAACAGGAAAACGTTATGATTTCGGCAAAACTTCCATCGGTGAACAATTAACCGCGCTACCGCGGACGCGTGGTTACAATACTACGGAATATGGTGACGCTCAACGTGCAGTTCTGACGTCATTTCTAGAGCTGCTAGGAGCTTCGGATCTTTTTGGGCACCTCCAGTGGGATGTGATCAACAGGAAAACGTATGATTTCGGCAAAACTTCCATCGGTGAACAATTAACCGCGCTACCGCGGACGCGTGGTTACAATACTACGGAATATGGTGACGCTCAACGTGCAGTTCTGACGTCATTTCTAGAGCTGCTAGGAGCTTCGGATCTTTTTGGGCACCTCCAGTGGGATGTGATCAACAGGAAAACGTTATGATTTCGGCAAAACTTCCATCGGTGAACAATTAACCACGCTACCGCGGACGCGTGGTTACAATACTACGGAATATGGTGACGCTCAACGTGCAGTTCTGACGTCATTTCTAGAGCTGCTAGGAGCTTCGGATCTTTTTGGGCACCTCCAGTGGGATGTGATCAACAGGAAAACGTAATGATTTCGGCAAAACTTCCATCGGTGAACAATTAACCGCGCTACCGCGGACGCGTGGTTACAATACTACGGAATATGGTGACGCTCAACGTGCAGTTCTGACGTCATTTCTAGAGCTGCTAGGAGCTTCGGATCTTTTTGGGCACCTCCAGTGGGATGTGATCAACAGGAAAACGTTATGATTTCGGCAAAACTTCCATCGGTGAACAATTAACCGCGCTACCGCGGACGCGTGGTTACAATACTACGGAATATGGTGACGCTCAACGTGCAGTTCTGACGTCATTTCTAGAGCTGCTAGGAGCTTCGGATCTTTTTGGGCACCTCCAGTGGGATGTGATCAACAGGAAAACGTTATGATTTCGGCAAAACTTCCATCGGTGAACAATTAACCGCGCTACCGCGGACGCGTGGTTACAATACTACGGAATATGGTGACGCTCAACGTGCAGTTCTGACGTCATTTCTAGAGCTGCTAGGAGCTTCGGATCTTTTTGGGCACCTCCAGTGGGATGTGATCAACAGGAAAACGTAATGATTTCGGCAAAACTTCCATCGGTGAACAATTAACCGCGCTACCGCGGACGCGTGGTTACAATACTACGGAATATGGTGACGCTCAACGTGCAGTTCTGACGTCATTTCTAGAGCTGCTAGGAGCTTCGGATCTTTTTGGGCACCTCCAGTGGGATGTGATCAACAGGAAAACGTTATGATTCGGCAAAACTTCCATCGGTGAACAATTAACCGCGCTACCGCGGACGCGTGGTTACAATACTACGGAATATGGTGACGCTCAACGTGCAGTTCTGACGTCATTTCTAGAGCTGCTAGGAGCTTCGGATCTTTTTGGGCACCTCCAGTGGGATGTGATCAACAGGAAAACGTTATGATTTCGGCAAAACTTCCATCGGTGAACAATTAACCGCGCTACCGCGGACGCGTGGTTACAATACTACGGAATATGGTGACGCTCAACGTGCAGTTCTGACGTCATTTCTAGAGCTGCTAGGAGCTTCGGATCTTTTTGGGCACCTCCAGTGGGATGTGATCAACAGGAAAACGTTATGATTTCGGCAAAACTTCCATCGGTGAACAATTAACCACGCTACCGCGGACGCGTGGTTACAATACTACGGAATATGGTGACGCTCAACGTGCAGTTCTGACGTCATTTCTAGAGCTGCTAGGAGCTTCGGATCTTTTTGGGCACCTCCAGTGGGATGTGATCAACAGGAAAACGTTATGATTTCGGCAAAACTTCCATCGGTGAACAATTAACCGCGCTACCGCGGACGCGTGGTTACAATACTACGGAATATGGTGACGCTCAACGTGCAGTTCTGACGTCATTTCTAGAGCTGCTAGGAGCTTCGGATCTTTTTGGGCACCTCCAGTGGGATGTGATCAACAGGAAAACGTTATGATTTCGGCAAAACTTCCATCGGTGAACAATTAACCAGCGCTACCGCGGACGCGTGGTTACAATACTACGGAATATGGTGACGCTCAACGTGCAGTTCTGACGTCATTTCTAGAGCTGCTAGGAGCTTCGGATCTTTTTGGGCACCTCCAGTGGGATGTGATCAACAGGAAAACGTTATGATTTCGGCAAAACTTCCATCGGTGAACAATTAACCACGCTACCGCGGACGCGTGGTTACAATACTACGGAATATGGTGACGCTCAACGTGCAGTTCTGACGTCATTTCTAGAGCTGCTAGGAGCTTCGGATCTTTTTGGGCACCTCCAGTGGGATGTGATCAACAGGAAAACGTTATGATTTCGGCAAAACTTCCATCGGTGAACAATTAACCACGCTACCGCGGACGCGTGGTTACAATACTACGGAATATGGTGACGCTCAACGTGCAGTTCTGACGTCATTTCTAGAGCTGCTAGGAGCTTCGGATCTTTTTGGGCACCTCCAGTGGGATGTGATCAACAGGAAAACGTTATGATTTCGGCAAAACTTCCATCGGTGAACAATTAACCGCGCTACCGCGGACGCGTGGTTACAATACTACGGAATATGGTGACGCTCAACGTGCAGTTCTGACGTCATTTCTAGAGCTGCTAGGAGCTTCGGATCTTTTTGGGCACCTCCAGTGGGATGTGATCAACAGGAAAACGTTATGATTTCGGCAAAACTTCCATCGGTGAACAATTAACCACGCTACCGCGGACGCGTGGTTACAATACTACGGAATATGGTGACGCTCAACGTGCAGTTCTGACGTCATTTCTAGAGCTGCTAGGAGCTTCGGATCTTTTGGGCACCTCCAGTGGGATGTGATCAACAGGAAAACGTAATGATTTCGGCAAAACTTCCATCGGTGAACAATTAACCGCGCTACCGCGGACGCGTGGTTACAATACTACGGAATATGGTGACGCTCAACGTGCAGTTCTGACGTCATTTCTAGAGCTGCTAGGAGCTTCGGATCTTTTTGGGCACCTCCAGTGGGATGTGATCAACAGGAAAACGTTATGATTTCGGCAAAACTTCCATCGGTGAACAATTAACCACGCGTCCGCGTAGCGACGTTACAATACTACGGAATATGGTGACGCTCACCGTGCAGTTCTGACGTAATTTCTAGAGCTGCTAGGAGGTTCGGATCTTTTTGGGCACCTCCAGTTGGATGTGATCAATAGAAAAACCTGCTCATTCCGGCAAAACTTCCATCGGTGAACAATTAACCGCGCGTCCGGGGTAGCGACGTTACAATACTACGGATATGGTGACGCTCACCGTGCAGTTCTGACGACATTTCTAGAGCTGCTAGGAGGTTCGGATCTTTTTGGGCACCTCCAGTGGGATGTGATCAACAGGAAAGCCTGCTCCTGCTGGCAAAACTTCCATCGGTGAACAAATAACCGCGCGTCTGCGGTAGCGTGGTTACAAAACTACGGAATATGGTGACGCTCACCGTGCAGTTCTGACGTCATTTCTAGAGCTGCCAGGAGGTTCGGAACTTTTTGGGCACCTCCAGTGGGATGAGATCAACGGGAAAACCTGCTCATTTCGGCAAAACTTCCATCGGTGAACAATTAACCGCGCTACCGCGGACGCGTGGTTACAATACTACGGAATATGGTGACGCTCAACGTGCAGTTCTGACGTCATTTCTAGAGCTGCTAGGAGCTTCGGATCTTTTTGGGCACCTCCAGTGGGATGTGATCAACAGGAAAACGTTATGATTTCGGCAAAACTTCCATCGGTGAACAATTAACCGCGCTACCGCGGACGCGTGGTTACAATACTACGGAATATGGTGACGCTCAACGTGCAGTTCTGACGTCATTTCTAGAGCTGCTAGGAGCTTCGGATCTTTTTGGGCACCTCCAGTGGGATGTGATCAACAGGAAAACGTTATGATTTCGGCAAAACTTCCATCGGTGAACAATTAACCAGCGCTACCGCGGACGCGTGGTTACAATACTACGGAATATGGTGACGCTCAACGTGCAGTTCTGACGTCATTTCTAGAGCTGCTAGGAGCTTCGGATCTTTTTGGGCACCTCCAGTGGGATGTGATTCAGAGGAAAACCTTCTCATTCCGGCAAAACTTCCATCGGTGAACAATTAACCGCGCGTCCGCGGTAGCGTGGTTACAATACTACGGAATATGGTGACGCTCACCGTGAAGTTCTGACGTCATTTCTAGAGCTGTTAGAAGGTTCGGATCCCTTTGGGCACCTCCAGTGGGATGTGATTAACAGGAAAACCTGCTCATTCCGACAAAACTTCCATCGGTGAACAATTAACCGCGCGTCCGCGGTAGCGACGTTACAATACTAGGGAATATGTTGACGCTCACCCTGCAGTTCTGACGTCATTTCTAGAGCTGCTAGGAGGTTCGGATCTTTTTTGGCACCTCCAGTGGGATATGATTAACAGGAAAACCTGCACATTCCGACAAAACTTCCATCGGTGAACAATTAACCACGCGTCCGCGGTAGCGTGGTTACAAAACTACGGAATATGGTGACGCTCAGCGTGCATTTCTGACGTCATTTCTAGAGCTGCTAGGAGCTTCGGATCTTTTTGGGCACCTCCAGTGGGATGTGATCAACAGGAAAACGTTATGATTTCGGCAAAACTTCCATCGGTGAACAATTAACCGCGCTACCGCGGACGCGTGGTTACAATACTACGGAATATGGTGACGCTCAACGTGCAGTTCTGACGTCATTTCTAGAGCTGCTAGGAGCTTCGGATCTTTTTGGGCACCTCCAGTGGGATGTGATCAACAGGAAAACGTTATGATTTCGGCAAAACTTCCATCGGTGAACAATTAACCACGCTACCGCGGACGCGTGGTTACAATACTACGGAATATGGTGACGCTCAACGTGCAGTTCTGACGTCATTTCTAGAGCTGCTAGGAGCTTCGGATCTTTTTGGGCACCTCCAGTGGGATGTGATCAACAGGAAAACGTAATGATTTCGGCAAAACTTCCATCGGTGAACAATTAACCGCGCTACCGCGGACGCGTGGTTACAATACTACGGAATATGGTGACGCTCAACGTGCAGTTCTGACGTCATTTCTAGAGCTGCTAGGAGCTTCGGATCTTTTTGGGCACCTCCAGTGGGATGTGATCAACAGGAAAACGTTATGATTTCGGCAAAACTTCCATCGGTGAACAATTAACCACGCTACCGCGGACGCGTGGTTACAATACTACGGAATATGGTGACGCTCAACGTGCAGTTCTGACGTCATTTCTAGAGCTGCTAGGAGCTTCGGATCTTTTTGGGCACCTCCAGTGGGATGTGATCAACAGGAAAACGTTATGATTTCGGCAAAACTTCCATCGGTGAACAATTAACCGCGCTACCGCGGACGCGTGGTTACAATACTACGGAATATGGTGACGCTCAACGTGCAGTTCTGACGTCATTTCTAGAGCTGCTAGGAGCTTCGGATCTTTTTGGGCACCTCCAGTGGGATGTGATCAACAGGAAAACGTTATGATTTCGGCAAAACTTCCATCGGTGAACAATTAACCAGGCTACCGCGTAGCGACGGTTACAATACTACGGAATATGGTGACGCTCACCGTGCAGTTCTGACGTAATTTCTAGAGCTGCTAGGAGCTTCGGATCTTTTTGGGCACCTCCAGTGGGATGTGATAACAGGAAAAATTTGCTCATTCCGGCAAAACTTCCATCGGTGAACAATTAACCACGCGTCCGCGGTAGCGCGGTTACAATACTACGGAATATGGTGACGCTCAACGTGCAGTTCTGACGACATTTCTAGAGCTGCTAGGAGCTTCGGATCTTTTTGGGCACCTCCAGTGGGATGTGATCAACAGGAAAAAGCCTGCTCCTGCTGGCAAAACTTCCATCGGTGAACAATAACCGCGCGTCCTGCGGTAGCGAGGTTACAATACTACGGAATATGGTGACGCTCAACGTGCAGTTCTGACGTCACTTCTAGAGCTGCTATGAGGTTCGAATCTTTTGGGCACCTGCAGTGGGATGTGAT
Source organism: Pecten maximus (assembly GCF_902652985.1). NCBI lineage: Eukaryota > Metazoa > Mollusca > Bivalvia > Pectinida > Pectinidae > Pecten > Pecten maximus. Next base: position 136,865 of record NC_047024.1, on the reverse strand, counting down.
CAACAGGAAAGCGTGCTCCTGCTGGCAAAACTTCCATCGGTGAACAATTAACCGCGCTACCGCGGACGCGTGGTTACAATACTACGGAATATGGTGACGCTCAACGTGCAGTTCTGACGTCATTTCTAGAGCTGCTAGGAGCTTCGGATCTTTTTGGGCACCTCCAGTGGGATGTGATCAACAGGAAAACGTATGATTTCGGCAAAACTTCCATCGGTGAACAATTAACCGCGCTACCGCGGACGCGTGGTTACAATACTACGGAATATGGTGACGCTCAACGTGCAGTTCTGACGTCATTTCTAGAGCTGCTAGGAGCTTCGGATCTTTTTGGGCACCTCCAGTGGGATGTGATCAACAGGAAAACGTAATGATTTCGGCAAAACTTCCATCGGTGAACAATTAACCGCGCTACCGCGGACGCGTGGTTACAATACTACGGAATATGGTGACGCTCAACGTGCAGTTCTGACGTCATTTCTAGAGCTGCTAGGAGCTTCGGATCTTTTTGGGCACCTCCAGTGGGATGTGATCAACAGGAAAACGTTATGATTTCGGCAAAACTTCCATCGGTGAACAATTAACCGCGCTACCGCGGACGCGTGGTTACAATACTACGGAATATGGTGACGCTCAAAGTGCAGTTCTGACGTCATTTCTAGAGCTGCTAGGAGCTTCGGATCTTTTTGGGCACCTCCAGTGGGATGTGATCAACAGGAAAACGTTATGATTTCGGCCAAACTTCCATCGGTGAACAATTAACCGCGCTACCGCGGACGCGTGGTTACAATACTACGAATATGGTGACGCTCAACGTGCAGTTCTGACGTCATTTCTAGAGCTGCTAGGAGCTTCGGATCTTTTTGGGCACCTCCAGTGGGATGTGATCAACAGGAAAACGTTATGATTTCGGCCAAACTTCCATCGTGAACAATTAACCACGCTACCGCGGACGCGTGGTTACAATACTACGGAATATGGTGACGCTCAACGTGCAGTTCTGACGTCATTTCTAGAGCTGCTAGGAGGTTCGGATCTTTTTGGGCACCCCAAGTGGGATGTGATCAACAGGAAAACGTTATAATTCCGGCAAAACTTCCATCGGTGAACAATTAACCGCGCGTCCGCGGTAGCGACTGGTTACAATACTACGGAATATGGTGACGCTCACCGTGCAGTTCTGACGTCATTTCTAGAGCTGCTAGGAGGTTCGGATCTTTTTGGGCACCTCCAGTTGGATGTGATAACAGGAAAACTTTGCTCATTCCGGCAAAACTTCCATCGGTGAACAATTAACCGCGCGTCCGCGGTAGCGTGGTTACAATACTACGGAATATGGTGACGCTCAACGTGCAGTTCTGACGTCATTTCTAGATGCTGCTAGGAGCTTCGGATCTTTTTGGGCACCTCCAGTGGGATGTGATCAACAGGAAAACGTTATGATTTCGGCAAAACTTCCATCGGTGAACATGTAACCACGCGTCCGCGGTAGCGTGGTTACAATACTACGGAATATGGTGACGCTCAACGTGCAGTTCTGACGTCATTTCTAGAGCTGCTAGGAGCTTCGGATCTTTTTGGGCACCTCCAGTGGGATGTGATCAACAGGAAAACGTTATGATTTCGGCAAAACTTCCATCGGTGAACAATAACCGCGCTACCGCGGACGCGTGGTTACAATACTACGGAATATGGTGACGCTCAACGTGCAGTTCTGACGTCATTTCTAGAGCTGCTAGGAGCTTCGGATCTTTTTGGGCACCTCCAGTGGGATGTGATCAACAGGAAAACGTTATGATTCGGCAAAACTTCCATCGGTGAACAATTAACCGCGCTACCGCGGACGCGTGGTTACAATACTACGGAATATGGTGACGCTCAACGTGCAGTTCTGACGTCATTTCTAGAGCTGCTAGGAGCTTCGGATCTTTTTGGGCACCTCCAGTGGGATGTGATCAACAGGAAAACGTTATGATTTCGGCAAAACTTCCATCGGTGAACAATTAACCGCGCTACCGCGGACGCGTGGTTACAATAACTACGGAATATGGTGACGCTCACCGTGCATTTCTGACGTCATTTCTAGTGCTGCTAGGAAGGTTCGGATGTTTTTGGGCACCCCAAGTGGGATGTGATCAACAGGAAAACCTGCCTATTCCGGCAAAACTTCCATCGGTGAACAATTAACCGCGCGTCCGCTGTAGATTGGTTACAATACTACGGAATATGGTGACGCTCACCGTGCAGTTCTGACGTTTATTTCTTGAACTGCTAGGAGGTTCGGATCATTTTGGGCACCTCCAGTTGGATATGATTAACAGGAAAACCTGCTCATTCCGGCAAAACTTCCATCGGTGAACAATTAATCGCGCGTCCGCGGTAGCGACGTTACAATACTACGGAACATGGTGACGCTCACCGTGCAGTTCTGACGACATTTCTAGAGCTGCTAGGAGGTTCGGATCATTTTGGGCACCTCCAGTGGGATATGATTAACAAAAAACCTGCTCATTCCGACATAACTTCCATGGGTGAACAATTAACCGCGTGTCCGCGGTAACGTGGTTACAAAACTACGGAATATGGTGACGCTCACCGTGCATTTCTGACGTCATTTCTAGTGCTGGTAGAAGGTTCGGATGTTTTTGGGCACCCCAAGTGGGATGTGATCAACAGGAAAATCTGCCTATTCCGGCAAAACTTCCATCGGTGAACAATTAACCGCGCGTCCGCGTAGCGACGTTACAATACTACGGAATATGGTGACGCTCACCGTGCAGTTCTGACGTAATTTCTAGATCTGCTAGGAGGTTCGGATCTTTTTGGGCACCTCCAGTTGGATGTGATCAACAGAAAAACCTGCTCATTCCGGCAAAACTTCCATCGGTGAACAATTAACCGCGCGTCCGGTGTAGCGACGTTACAATACTACGGAATATGGTGACGCTCACCGTGCAGTTCTGACGACATTTCTAGAGCTGCTAGGAGGTTCGGATCATTTTGGGCACCTCCAGTGGGATATGATTAACAAAAAAAACCTGCTCATTCCGACAAAACTTCCATCGGTGAACAATTAACCGCGTGTCCGCGGTAACGTGGTTACAAAACTACGGAATATGGTGACGCTCACCGTGCATTTCTGACGTCATTTCTAGTGCTGCTAGGAGGTTCGGATGTTTTTGGGCACCCCAAGTGGGATGTGATCAACAGGAAAACCTGCCTATTCCGGCAAAACTTCCATCGGTGAACAATTAACCGCGCGTCCGCGTAGCGACGTTACAATACTACGGAATATGGTGACGCTCACCGTGCAGTTCTGACGTCATATCTAGAGCTGCTAGGAGGTTCGGATCTTTTTGGGCACCTCCAGTTGGATGTGATGAACAGAAAAATTTGCTCATTCCAGCAAAACTTCCATCGGTGAACAATTAACCGCGCGTCCGGGGTAGCGACGTTACAATACTACGGGATATGGTGACGCTCACCGTGCAGTTCTGACGACATTTCTAGAGCTGCTAGGAGGTTCGGATCTTTTTGGGCACCTCCAGTGGGATGTGATCAACAGGAAAGCCTGCTCCTGCTGGCAAAACTTCCATCGGTGAACAAATAACCGCGCGTCTGCGGTAGCGAGGTTAGAATAATACAGAATATGGTGACGCTCACCGTGCAGTTCTGACGACATTTCTAGAGCTGCTAGGAGGTTCGAATCTTTTGGGCACCTCCAGTGGGATGTGATCAACAGGAAAGCGTGCTCCTGCTGGCAAAACTTCCATCGGTGAACAAATAACCGCGCGTCTGCGGTAGCGTGGTTAGAATACTACGGAATATGTTGAGGCTCACCGTGCAGTTCTGACGTCATTTCTAGAGCTGCTAGGAGGTTCGAATCTTTTTGGGCACCTCCAGTGGGATATGATTAACAGGAAAACCTGCTCATTCCGACAAAACTTCCATCGGTGAATAATTAACCGCGTGTCCGCGGTAACGTGGTTACAAAACTACGGAATATGGTGACGCTCACCGTGCATTTCTGACGTCATTTCTAGAGCTGCTAGGAGCTTCGGATCTTTTTGGGCACCTCCAGTGGGATGTGATCAACAGGAAAACCTGCCTATTCCGGCAAAACTTTCATCGGTGAACAATTAACCGCGCGTACGCGGTAACAATACTACGGAATATGGTGACGCTCAACGTGCAGTTCTGACGTCATTTCTAGAGCTGCTAGGAGTTCGGATCTTTTTGGGCACCCCAAGTGGGATGTGATCAACAGGAAAACCTGCTTATTCCGGCAAAACTTCCATCGGTGAACAATTAACCGCGCGTCCGCGGTAGCTTGGTTACAATACTACGGAATATGGTGACGCTCACCGTGCAGTTCTGACGTCATTTCTTAGAAGCTGCTAGGAGGTTCGGATCATTTTGGGCACCTCCAGTGGGATATGATTAACAGGAAAACCTGCTCATTCCGGCAAAACTTCCATCGGTGAACAATTAATCGCGCGTCCGCGGTAGCGTCGTTACAATACTACGGAATATGGTGACGCTCAACGTGCAGTTCTGACGTCATTTCTAGAGCTGCTAGGAGCTTCGGATCTTTTTGGGCACCTCCAGTGGGATGTGATCAACAGGAAAACGTTATGATTTCGGCAAAACTTCATCGGTGAACAATTAACCACGCTACCGCGGACGCGTGGTTACAATACTACGGAATATGGTGACGCTCAACGTGCAGTTCTGACGTCATTTCTAGAGCTGCTAGGAGCTTCGGATCTTTTTGGGCACCTCCAGTGGGATGTGATCAACAGGAAAACGTTATGATTTCGGCAAAACTTCCATCGGTGAACAATTAACCGCGCTACCGCGGACGCGTGGTTACAATACTACGGAATATGGTGACGCTCAACGTGCAGTTCTGACGTCATTTCTAGAGCTGCTAGGAGCTTCGGATCTTTTTGGGCACCTCCAGTGGATGTGATCAACAGGAAAACGTAATGATTTCGGCAAAACTTCCATCGGTGAACAATTAATCGCGCGTCCGCGGTAGCGTCGTTACAATACTACGGAACATGGTGACGCTCACCGTGCAGTTCTGACGACATTTCTAGAGCTGCTAGGAGGTTCGGATCATTTTGGGCACCTCCAGTGGGATATGATTAACAAAAAAAACCTGCTCATTCCGACATAACTTCCATGGGTGAACAATTAACCGCGTGTCCGCGGTAACGTGGTTACAAAACTACGGAATATGGTGACGCTCACCGTGCATTTCTGACGTCATTTCTAGTGCTGTTAGAAGGTTCGGATGTTTTTGGGCACCCCAAGTGGGATGTGATCAACAGGAAAATCTGCCTATTCCGGCAAAACTTCCATCGGTGAACAATTAACCGCGCGTCCGCGTAGCGACGTTACAATACTACGGAATATGGTGACGCTCAACGTGCAGTTCTGACGTAATTTCTAGATCTGCTAGGAGGTTCGGATCTTTTTGGGCACCTCCAGTTGGATGTGATCAACAGAAAAACGTAATGATTTCGGCAAAACTTCCATCGGTGAACAATTAACCGCGCTACCGCGGACGCGTGGTTACAATACTACGGAATATGGTGACGCTCAACGTGCAGTTCTGACGTCATTTCTAGAGCTGCTAGGAGCTTCGGATCTTTTTGGGCACCTCCAGTGGGATGTGATCAACAGGAAAACGTTAATGATTTCGGCAAAACTTCCATCGGTGAACAATTAACCACGCTACCGCGGACGCGTGGTTACAATACTACGGAATATGGTGACGCTCAACGTGCAGTTCTGACGTCATTTCTAGAGCTGCTAGGAGCTTCGGATCTTTTTGGGCACCTCCAGTGGGATGTGATCAACAGGAAAACGTTATGATTTCGGCAAAACTTCCATCGGTGAACAATTAACCGCGCTACCGCGGACGCGTGGTTACAATACTACGGAATATGGTGACGCTCAACGTGCAGTTCTGACGTCATTTCTAGAGCTGCTAGGAGCTTCGGATCTTTTTGGGCACCTCCAGTTGGATGTGATGAACAGAAAAATTTGCTCATTCCAGCAAAACTTCCATCGGTGAACAATTAACAGTGCGTCCGCGTAGCGACGTTACAATACTAAGGAATATGGTGACGCTCACCGTGCAGTTCTGACGACATTTCTAGAGCTGCTAGGAGGTTCGAATCTTTTTGGGCACCTGCAGTGGGATGTGATCAACAGGAAAGCGTGCTCCTGCTGGCAAAACTTCCATCGGTGAACAAATAACCGCGCGTCTGCGGTAGCGTGGTTAGAATACTACGGAATATGTTGAGGCTCACCGTGCAGTTCTGACGTCATTTCTAGAGCTGCTAGGAGGTTCGAATCTTTTTGGGCACCTCCAGTGGGATATGATTAACAGGAAAACCTGCTCATTCCGACAAAACTTCCATCGGTGAAAAATTAACCGCGTGTCCGCTGTAACGTGGTTACAAAACTACGGAATATGGTGACGCTCACCGTGCATTTCTGACGTCATTTCTAGTGCTGCTAGGAGGTTCGGATCTTTTTGGGCACCTCCAGTGGGATGTGATCAACAGGAAAACCTGCCTATTTCGGCAAAACTTTCATCGGTGAACAATTAACCGCGCGTCCGCGGTAGCGACGTTACAATACTAGGGAATATGTTGACGCTCACCCTGCAGTTCTGACGTCATTTCTAGAGCTGCTAGGAGGATCGGATCTTTTTTGGCACCTCCAGTGGGATATGATTAACAGGAAAACCTGCTTATTGCGGCAAAACTTCCATCGGTGAACAATTAATCGCGCGTCCGCGGTAGCGACGTTACAATACTACGGAACATGGTGACGCTCACCGTGCAGTTCTGACGTCATTTCTAGAGCTGCTAGGAGGTTCGGATCATTTTGGGCACCTCCAGTGGGATATGATTAACAAAAAAACCTGCTCATTCCGACAAAACTTCCATCGGTGAACAATTAACCGCGTGTCCGCGGTAACGTGGTTACAAAACTACGGAATATGGTGACGCTCACCGTGCATTTCTGACGTCATTTCTAGTGCTGCTAGGAGGTTCGGATGTTTTTGGGCACCCCAAGTGGGATGTGATCAACAGGAAAACCTGCCTATTCCGGCAAAACTTCCATCGGTGAACAATTAACCGCGCGTCCGCGTAGCGACGTTACAATACTACGAATATGGTGACGTTCACCGTGCAGTTCTGACGTCATTTCTAGAGCTGCTAGGAGGTTTGGATCTTTTTGGGCACCTCCAGTTGGATGTGATCAACAGAAAAACCTGCTCATTGCGGCAAAACTTCCATCGGTGAACAATTAACCGCGCTTCCGGGGTAGCGACGTTACAATACTACGGAATATGGTGACGCTCACCGTGCAGTTCTGACGACATTTCTAGAGCTGCTAGGAGGTTCGGATCATTTTGGGCACCTCCAGTGGGATATGATTAACAAAAAAACCTGCTCATTCCGACATAACTTCCATCGATGAACAATTAACCGCGTGTCCGCGGTAACGTGGTTACAAAACTACGGAATATGGTGACGCTCACCGTGCAGTTCTGACGTAATTTCTAGAGCTGCTAGGAGGTTCGGATCTTTTTGGGCACCTCCAGTTGGTTGTGATCAATAGAAAAACCTGCTCATTCCGGCAAAACTTCCATCGGTGAACAATTAACCGCGCGTCCGGGGTAGCGACGTTACAATACTACGGGATATGGTGACGCTCACCGTGCAGTTCTGACGACATTTCTAGAGCGGCTGCTAGGAGGTTCGGATCTTTTTTGGCACCTCCAGTTGGATGTGATCAACAGGAAAGCCTGCTCCTGCTGGCAAAACTTCCATCGGTGAACAAATAACCGCGCGTCTGCGTTAGCGAGGTTAGAATAATACAGAATATGGTGACGCTCACCGTGCAGTTCTGACGACATTTCTAGAGCTGCTAGGAGGTTTGAATCTTTTTGGGCACCTCCAGTGGGATGTGATCAACAGGAAAGCGTGCTCCTGCTGGCAAAACTTCCATCGGTGAACAAATAACCGCGCGTCTGCGGTAGCGTGGTTAGAATACTACGGAATATGTTGAGGCTCACCGTGCAGTTCTGACGTCATTTCTAGAGCTGCTAGGAGGTTCGAATCTTTTTGGGCACCTCCAGTGGGATATGATTAACAGGAAAACCTGCTCATTCCGACAAAACTTCCATCGGTGAAAAATTAACCGCGTGTCCGCTGTAACGTGGTTACAAAACTACGGAATATGGTGACGCTCACCGTGCATTTCTGACGTCATTTCTAGTGCTGCTAGGAGGTTCGGATCTTTTTGGGCACCTCCAGTGGGATGTGATCAACAGGAAAACCTGCCTATTCCGGCAAAACTTTCATCGGTGAACAATTAACCGCGCGTGCGCGGTAGCGTGGTTACAATACTACGGAATATGGTGACGCTCACCGTGCATTTCTGACGTCATTTCTAGAGCTGCTAGGAGGTTCGGATCTTTTTGGGCACCCCAAGTGGGATGTGATCAACAGGAAAACCTGCTTATTCCGGCAAAACTTCCATCGGTGAACAATTAACCGCGCGTCCGCTGTAGATTGGTTACAATACTACGGAATATGGTGACGCTCACCGTGCAGTTCTGACGTTTATTTCTTGAACTGCTAGGAGGTTCGGATCATTTTGGGCACCTCCAGTTGGATATGATTAACAGGAAAACCTGCTCATTCCGGCAAAACTTCCATCGGTGAGCAATTAATCGCGCGTCCGCGGTAGCGACGTTACAATACTACGGAACATGGTGACGCTCACCGTGCAGTTCTGACGTCATTTCTAGAGCTGCTAGGAGGTTCGGATCATTTTGGGCACCTCCAGTGGGATATGATTAACAAAACAACCTGCTAATTCCGACATAACTTCCATGGGTGAACAATTAACCGCGTGTCCGCGGTAACGTGGTTACAAAACTACGGAATATGGTGACGCTCACCGTGCATTTCTGACGTCATTTCTAGTGCTGTTAGAAGGTTCGGATGTTTTTGGGCACCCCAAGTGGGATGTGATCAACAGGAAAACCTGCCTATTCCGGCAAAACTTCCATCGGTGAACAATTAACCGCGCGTCCGCTGTAGATTGGTTACAATACTACGGAATATGGTGACGCTCACCGTGCAGTTCTGACGTTTATTTCTTGAACTGCTAGGAGGTTCGGATCATTTTGGGCACCTCCAGTTGGATATGATTAACAGGAAAACCTGCTCATTCCGGCAAAACTTCCATCGGTGAACAATTAATCGCGCGTCCGCGGTAGCGACGTTACAATACTACGGAACATGGTGACGCTCACCGTGCAGTTCTGACGACATTTCTAGAGCTGCTAGGAGGTTCGGATCATTTTGGGCACCTCCAGTGGGATATGATTAACAAAAAAACCTGCTCATTCCGACATAACTTCCATGGGTGAACAATTAACCGCGTGTCCGCGGTAACGTGGTTACAAAACTACGGAATATGGTGACGCTCACCGTGCATTTCTGACGTCATTTCTAGTGCTGTTAGAAGGTTCGGATGTTTTTGGGCACCCCAAGTGGGATGTGATCAACAGGAAAAATCTGCCTATTCCGGCAAAACTTCCATCGGTGAACAATTAACCGCGCGTCCGCGTAGCGACGTTACAATACTACGGAATATGGTGACGCTCACCGTGCAGTTCTGACGTAATTTCTAGATCTGCTAGGAGGTTCGGATCTTTTTGGGCACCTCCAGTTGGATGTGATCAACAGAAAAACCTGCTCATTCCGGCAAAACTTCCATCGGTGAACAATTAACCGCGCGGTCCGGTGTAGCGACGTTACAATACTACGGAATATGGTGACGCTCACCGTGCAGTTCTGACGACATTTCTAGAGCTGCTAGAGGTTCGGATCATTTTGGGCACCTCCAGTGGGATATGATTAACAAAAAAACCTGCTCATTCCGACAAAACTTCCATCGGTGAACAATTAACCGCGTGTCCGCGGTAACGTGGTTACAAAACTACGGAATATGGTGACGCTCACCGTGCATTTCTGACGTCATTTCTAGTGCTGCTAGGAGGTTCGGATGTTTTTGGGCACCCCAAGTGGGATGTGATCAACAGGAAAACCTGCCTATTCCGGCAAAACTTCCATCGGTGAACAATTAACCGCGCGTCCGCGTAGCGACGTTACAATACTACGGAATATGGTGACGCTCACCGTGCAGTTCTGACGTCATATCTAGAGCTGCTAGGAGGTTCGGATCTTTTTGGGCACCTCCAGTTGGATGTGATGAACAGAAAAATTTGCTCATTCCAGCAAAACTTCCATCGGTGAACAATTAACCGCGCGTCCGGGGTAGCGACGTTACAATACTACGGGATATGGTGACGCTCACCGTGCAGTTCTGACGACATTTCTAGAGCTGCTAGGAGGTTCGGATCTTTTTGGGCACCTCCAGTGGGATGTGATCAACAGGAAAGCCTGCTCCTGCTGGCAAAACTTCCATCGGTGAACAATAACCGCGCGTCCTGCGGTAGCGAGGTTAGAATAATACAGAATATGGTGACGCTCACCGTGCAGTTCTGACGACATTTCTAGAGCTGCTAGGAGGTTCGAATCTTTTTGGGCACCTCCAGTGGGATGTGATCAACAGGAAAGCGTGCTCCTGCTGGCAAAACTTCCATCGGTGAACAAATAACCGCGCGTCTGCGGTAGGGTGGTTAGAATACTACGGAATATGTTGAGGCTCACCGTGCAGTTCTGACGTCATTTCTAGAGCTGCTAGGAGGTTCGAATCTTTTTGGGCACCTCCAGTGGGATATGATTAACAGGAAAACCTGCTCATTCCGACAAAACTTCCATCGGTGAAAAATTAACCGCGTGTCCGCTGTAACGTGGTTACAAAACTACGGAATATGGTGACGCTCACCGTGCATTTCTGACGTCATTTCTAGTGCTGCTAGGAGGTTCGGATCTTTTTGGGCACCTCCAGTGGGATGTGATCAACAGGAAAACCTGCCTATTCCGGCAAAACTTTCATCGGTGAACAATTAACCGCGCGTGCGCGGTAGCGTGGTTACAATACTACGGAATATGGTGACGCTCACCGTGCATTTCTGACGTCATTTCTAGAGCTGCTAGGAGGTTCGGATCTTTTTGGGCACCCCAAGTGGGATGTGATCAACAGGAAAACCTGCTTATTCCGGCAAAACTTCCATCGTGAACAATTAACCGCGCGTCCGCTGTAGATTGGTTACAATACTACGGAATATGGTGACGCTCACCGTGCAGTTCTGACGTTTATTTCTTGAACTGCTAGGAGGTTCGGATCATTTTGGGCACCTCCAGTTGGATATGATTAACAGGAAAACCTGCTCATTCCGGCAAAACTTCCATCGGTGAACAATTAATCGCGCGTCCGCGGTAGCGACGTTACAATACTACGGAACATGGTGACGCTCACCGTGCAGTTCTGACGTCATTTCTAGAGCTGCTAGGAGGTTCGGATCATTTTGGGCACCTCCAGTGGGATATGATTAACAAAACAACCTGCTCATTCCGACATAACTTCCATGGGTGAACAATTAACCGCGTGTCCGCGGTAACGTGGTTACAAAACTACGGAATATGGTGACGCTCACCGTGCATTTCTGACGTCATTTCTAGTGCTGTTAGAAGGTTCGGATGTTTTTGGGCACCCCAAGTGGGATGTGATCAACAGGAAAACCTGCCTATTCCGGCAAAACTTCCATCGGTGAACAATTAACCGCGCGTCCGCTGTAGATTGGTTACAATACTACGGAATATGGTGACGCTCACCGTGCAGTTCTGACGTTTATTTCTTGAACTGCTAGGAGGTTCGGATCATTTTGGGCACCTCCAGTTGGATATGATTAACACGAAAACCTGCTCATTCCGGCAAAACTTCCATCGGTGAACAATTAATCGCGCGTCCGCGGTAGCGACGTTACAATACTACGGAACATGGTGACGCTCACCGTGCAGTTCTGACGACATTTCTAGAGCTGCTAGGAGGTTCGGATCATTTTGGGCACCTCCAGTGGGATATGATTAACAAAAAAACCTGCTCATTCCGACATAACTTCCATGGGTGAACAATTAACCGCGTGTCCGCGGTAACGTGGTTACAAAACTACGGAATATGGTGACGCTCACCGTGCATTTCTGACGTCATTTCTAGTGCTGTTAGAAGGTTCGGATGTTTTTGGGCACCCCAAGTGGGATGTGATCAACAGGAAAACCTGCCTATTCCGGCAAAAATTCCATCGGTGAACAATTAACCGCGCGTCCGCGTAGCGACGTTACAATACTACGGAATATGGTGACGCTCACCGTGCAGTTCTGACGTAATTTCTAGAGCTGCTAGGAGGTTCGGATCTTTTTGGGCACCTCCAGTTGGTTGTGATCAATAGAAAAACCTGCTCATTCCGGCAAAACTTCCATCGGTGAACAATTAACCGCGCGTCCGGGGTAGCGACGTTACAATACTACGGGATATGGTGACGCTCACCGTGCAGTTCTGACGACATTTCTAGAGCGGCTGCTAGGAGGTTCGGATCTTTTTGGGCACCTCCAGTGGGATGTGATCAACAGGAAAGCCTGCTCCTGCTGGCAAAACTTCCATCGGTGAACAAATAACCGCGCGTCTGCGGTAGCGTGGTTACAAAACTACGGAATATGGTGACGCTCACCGTGCAGTTCTGACGTCATTTCTAGAGCTGCTAGGAGGTTCGGATCTTTTTGGGCACCTCCAGTGGGATGTGATCAACAGGAAAACCTGCTTATTCAGGCAAAACTTCCATCGGTGAACAATTAACAGTGCGTCCGCGTAGCGACGTTACAATACTAAGGAATATGGTGACGCTCACCGTGCAGTTCTGACGACATTTCTAGAGCTGCTAGGAGGTTCGAATCTTTTTGGGCACCTGCAGTGGGATGTGATCAACAGGAAAGCGTGCTCCTGCTGGCAAAACTTCCATCGGTGAACAAATAACCGCGCGTCTGCGGTAGCGTGGTTAGAATACTACGGAATATGTTGAGGCTCACCGTGCAGTTCTGACGTCATTTCTAGAGCTGCTAGGAGGTTCGAATCTTTTTGGGCACCTCCAGTGGGATATGATTAACAGGAAAACCTGCTCATTCCGACAAAACTTCCATCGGTGAAAAATTAACCGCGTGTCCGCTGTAACGTGGTTACAAAACTACGGATATGGTGACGCTCACCGTGCATTTCTGACGTCATTCTAGTGCTGCTAGGAGGTTCGGATCTTTTGGGCACCTCCAGTGGGATGTGATCAACAGGAAAACCTGCCTATTCCGGCAAAACTTTCATCGGTGAACAATTAACCGCGCGTCCGCGGTAGCGACGTTACAATACTAGGGAATATGTTGACGCTCACCCTGCAGTTCTGACGTCATTTCTAGAGCTGCTAGGAGGATCGGATCTTTTTTGGCACCTCCAGTGGGATATGATTAACAAAAAAACCTGCTCATTCCGACAAAACTTCCATCGGTGAACAATTAACCGCGTGTCCGCGGTAACGTGGTTACAAAACTACGGAATATGGTGACGCTCACCGTGCATTTCTGACGTCATTTCTAGTGCTGCTAGGAGGTTCGGATGTTTTTGGGCACCCCAAGTGGGATGTGATCAACAGGAAAACCTGCCTATTCCGGCAAAACTTCCATCGGTGAACAATTAACCGCGCGTCCGCGTAGCGACGTTACAATACTACGAATATGGTGACGTTCACCGTGCAGTTCTGACGTCATTTCTAGAGCTGCTAGGAGGTTCGGATCTTTTTGGGCACCTCCAGTTGGATGTGATCAACAGAAAAACCTGTTCATTGCGGCAAAACTTCCATCGGTGAACAATTAACCGCGCTTCCGGGGTAGCGACGTTACAATACTACGGAATATGGTGACGCTCACCGTGCAGTTCTGACGACATTTCTAGAGCTGCTAGGAGGTTCGGATCATTTGGGGCACCTCCAGTGGGATATGATTAACAAAAAAAACCTGCTCATTCCGACATAACTTCCATCGATGAACAATTAACCGCGCGTCCGCGGTAACGTGGTTACAAAACTACGGAATATGGTGACGCTCACCGTGCAGTTCTGACGTAATTTCTAGAGCTGCTAGGAGTTCGGATCTTTTTGGGCACCTCCAGTTGGTTGTGATCAATAGAAAAACCTGCTCATTCCGGCAAAACTTCCATCGGTGAACAATTAACCGCGCGTCCGGGGTAGCGACGTTACAATACTACGGGATATGGTGACGCTCACCATGCAGTTCTGACGACATTTCTAGAGCGGCTGCTAGGAGGTTCGGATCTTTTTTGGCACCTCCAGTGGGATGTGATCAACAGGAAAGCCTGCTCCTGCTGGCAAAACTTCCATCGGTGAACAAATAACCGCGCGTCTGCGGTAGCGTGGTTACAAAACTACGGAATATGGTGACGCTCACCTTGCAGTTCTGACGTCATTTCTAGAGCTGCTAGGAGGTTCGGATCTTTTGGGCACCTCCAGTGGGATGTGATAAACAGGAAAACCTGCTTATTCAGGCAAAACTTCCATCGGTGAACAATTAACCGCGCGTCCGCGTTAGCGACGTTAGAATACTACGGAATATGTTGAGGCTCACCGTGCAGTTCTGACGTCATTTCTGGAGATGCTAGGAGGTTCGATTCTCTTTGGGCACCTCCAGTGGGATGTGATGAACAGGAAAACCTGCCTATTCCGGCAAAACTTCCATCGGTGAACAATAAACCGCGCGTCCGCGGTAGCGACGTTACAATACTACGGAATATGGTGACGCTCACCCTGCAGTTCTGACGTAATTTCTAGAGCCGTTAGAAGTTTCGGATCTTTTTGGGTACCTCCAGTGGGATGTGATCAACAGAAAATCCTGCTCATTCCGGCAAAACGTCCATCGGCGAACAATTAACGGCGCGTCCGCGGTAGCAACGTTACAATTCTACGGAATATTGTGACGCTCACCGTGCAGTTCTGACGTTATTTCTAGAGCTGCCAGGAGGTTCGGAACTTTTTGGGCACCTCCAGTGGGATGAGATCAACGGGAAAACCTGCTCATTCTGGCAAAACTTCCATCGGTGAACAATGAACCGCGCGTCCGCGTTAGCGACGTTACAATACTACGGAATATGATGACGCTCACCGTGCAGTTCTGACGTCATTTCTAGAGCTGCCAGGAGATTCGGATATTTTTTGGATCCTCCATTGGGATGTGATTAACAGGAAAACCTGCTCCTTCCGGCAAAACTTCCATCGGTGAACAATTGACCGCGCCTCCGCGGTAGCGACGTTACAATACTACGGAATATGTTGACGCTCACCGTGCAGTTCTGACGTCATTTCTAGAGCTGCTAGGAGGTTACGATCTTTTTTGGCAACTCCAGTGGGATGTGATTAACAGGACAAACTGCTCATTCCGGCAAAACTTCCATCGGTGAACAATTAACCGCGCGTGCGCGGTAGCATGGTTAGAATACTACGGAATATGGTGACGCTCACCGTGCAGTTCTGACGTCATTTCTAGAGCTGTTAGAAGGTTGGATCATTTTGTGCACCTCCAGTGGGATGTGATTCAGAGGAAAACCTTCTCATTCCGGCAAAACTTCCATCGGTGAACAATTAACCGCGCGTCCGCGGTAGCGTGGTTACAATACTACGGAATATGGTGACGCTCACCGTGAAGTTCTGACGTCATTTCTAGAGCTGTTAGAAGGTTCGGATCCCTTTGGGCACCTCCAGTGGGATGTGATTAACAGGAAAACCTGCTCATTCCGACAAAACTTCCATCGGTGAACAGTTAACCGCGCGGCCGCGGTAGCGACGTTAAAACACTACGGAATATGGTGACGCTCACCGTGCAGTTCTGACGTCTTTTCTAGAGCTGCTAGGAGGTTCCGATCATTTTCGGCACCTCCAGTGGGATGTGATGAAGAGGACAACCTGCTCATTCCGACAAAACTTCCATCGGTGAACAATTAACCGCGTGTCCGCGGTAGCGTGGTTACAAAACTACGGAATATGGTGACGCTCACCGTGCATTTCTGACGTCATTTCTAAAGCCGCTAGGAGGTTCGGATCTTTTTGGCCACCTCCAGTGGGATGTGATCAACATAAAAACCTGCTCATTCCGGCAAAACTTCCATCGGTGAACAATTAACCGCGCGGCTGCGGTAGCGACGTTACAACACTACGGAATATGGTAAAGCTCACCGTGCAGTACTGACGTCATTTCTAGAGCTGCTAGGAGGTTCCGATCATTTTGGGCACCTCCAGTTGGATGTGATGAAGAGGACAACCTGCTCATTCCGGCAAAACTTCCATCGGTGAACAATTAACCGCGCGTCCGTGGTGGCGTTGTTACAATACTACGGAATATGGTGACGCTCACCTTGCAGTTCTGACGGCATTTCTAGAGCTGTTAGAAGGTTCAGATCTTTTTGGGTACCTGCAGTGAGATGTGATCAACAGGAAAACCTGCTTATTCCGGCAAAACTTCCATCGGTGAACAATTAACCGCGTGTCCGCGGTAACGTGGTTACAAAACTACGGAATATGGTGACGCTCACCGTGCATTTCTGACGTCATTTCTAGTGCTGCTAGGAGGTTCGGATCTTTTTGGGCACCCCAAGTGGGATGTGATCAACAGGAAAACCTGCCTATTCCGGCAAAACTTCCATCGGTGAACAATTAACCGCGCGTCCGCGTAGCGACGTTACAATACTACGGAATATGGTGACGCTCACCGTGCAGGTCTGACGTCATTTCTAGAGCTGCTAGGAGGTTCGGATCTTTTTGGGCACCTCCAGTTGGATGTGATCAACAGAAAAACCTGCTCATTCCGGCAAAACTTCCATCGGTGAACAATTAACCGCGCGTCCGCGTAGCGACGTTACAATACTACGGAATATGGTGACGCTCACCGTGCAGGTCTGACGTCATTTCTAGAGCTGCTAGGAGGTTCGGATCTTTTTGGGCACCTCCAGTGGGATGTGATAAACAGGAAAACCTGCTCATTCCGGCAAAACTTCCATCGGTGAACAATGAACCGCGCGTCCGCGTTAGCGACGTTACAATACTACGGAATATGATGACGCTCACCGTGCAGTTCTGACGTCATTTCTAGAGCTGCCAGGAGATTCGGATATTTTTTGGATCCTCCATTGGGATGTGATTAACAGGAAAACCTGCTCCTTCCGGCAAAACTTCCATCGGTGAACAATTGACCGCGCGGCCGCGGTAGCGTGGTTACAATACTACGGAATATGCTGACGCTCACCTTGCAGCTCTGACGGCATTTCTAGAGCTGTTAGAAGGTTCAGATCTTTTTGGGCACCTGCAGTGAGATGTGATCAACAGGAAAACCTGCTTATTCCGGCAAAACTTCCATCGGTGAACAATTAATCACGCGTCCGCGGTAGCGGACGCGTGGTTACAATACTACGGAATATGGTGACGCTCAACGTGCAGTTCTGACGTCATTTCTAGAGCTGCTAGGAGGTTCGGATCATTTTGGGCACCTCCAGTGGGATATGATTAACAAAAAAACCTGCTCATTCCGACATAACTTCCATCGGTGAACAATTAACCGCGTGTCCGCGGTAACGTGGTTACAAAACTACGGAATATGGTGATGCTCACCGTGCATTTCTGACGTCATTTCTAGTGCTGCTAGGAGGTTCGGATCTTTTTGGGCACCCCAAGTGGGATGTGATCAACAGGAAAACCTGCCTATTCCGGCAAAACTTCAATCGGTGAACAATTAACCGCGCGGCCGCGGTAGCGACGTTACAACACTACGGAATATGGTGACGCTCACCGTGCATTTCTGACGTCATTTCTAGTGCTGCTAGGAGGTTCGGATCTTTTTGGGCACCCCAAGTGGGATGTGATCAACAGGAAAACCTGCCTATTCCGGCAAAACTTCCATCGGTGAACCATTAACCGCGCGTCCGCGTAGCGACGTTACAATACTACGGAATATGGTGACGCTCACCGTGCAGTTCTGACGTAATTTCTAGAGCTGCTAGGAGGTTCGAATCTTTTTTGGCACCTCCAGTTGGATGTGATCAACAGAAAAACCTGCTCATTCTGGCAAAACTTCCATCGGTGAACAAATAACCGCGCGTCTGCGGTAGCGTGGTTACAAAACTACGGAATATGGTGACGCTCACCGTGCAGTTCTGACGTCATTTCTAGAGCTGCTAGGAGGTTTGGATCTTTTTTGGCACCTCCAGTGGGATGTGATGAACAGGAAAACCTGCTTATTCCGGCAAAACTTCCATCGGTGAACAATTAACCGCGCGTCCGCGGTAGCGACGTTACAATACTACGGGATATGGTGACGCTCACCGTGCAGTTCTGACGTAATTTCTAGAGCTGTTAAAAGTTTCGGATCTTTTTGAGTACCTCCAGTGGGATGTGATCAACAGGAAAGCTTGCTCCTGCCGGCAAAACTTCCATCGGTGAACAAATAACCGCGCGTCTGCGGTAGCGTGGTTACAAAACTACGGAATATGGTGACGCTCACCGTGCAGTTCTGACGTCTTTTCTAGAGCTGCTAGGAGGTTCCGATCATTTTGGGCACCTCCAGTGGGATGTGATGAAAAGGACAACCTGCTCATTCCGACAAAACTTCCATCGGTGAAGAATTAACCGCGTGTCCGCGGTAGCGTGGTTACAAAACTACGGAATATGGTGACGCTCACCGTGCATTTCTGACGTCATTTCTAAAGCTGCTAGGAGGTTCGGATCTTTTTGGGCACCTCCAGTGGGATGTGATCAACATAAAAACCTGTTCATTCCGGCAAAACTTCCATCGGTGAACAATTAACCGCGCGGCCGCGGTAGCGACGTTACAACACTACGGAATATGGTGACGCTCACCGTGCATTTCTGACGTCATTTCTAGTGCTGCTAGGAGGTTCGGATCTTTTTGGGCACCCCAAGTGGGATGTGATCAACAGGAAAACCTGCCTATTCCGGCAAAACTTCCATCGGTGAACAATTAACCGCGCGTCCGCGTAGCGACGTTACAATACTACGGAATATGGTGACGCTCACCGTGCAGTTCTGACGTAATTTCTAGAGCTGCTAGGAGGTTCGAATCTTTTTTGGCAACTCCAGTTGGATGTGATCAACAGAAAAACCTGCTCATTCTGGCAAAACTTCCATCGGTGAACAAATAACCGCGCGTCTGCGGTAGCGTGGTTACAAAACTACGGAATATGGTGACGCTCACCGTGCAGTTCTGACGTCATTTCTAGAGCTGCTAGGAGGTTTGGATCTTTTTGGGCACCTCCAGTGGGATGTGATGAACAGGAAAACCTGCTTATTCCGGCAAAACTTCCATCGGTGAACAATTAACCGCGCGTCCGCGGTAGCGACGTTACAATACTACGGAATATGGTGACGCTCACCGTGCAGTTCTGACGTAATTTCTAGAGCTGTTGAAAGTTTCGGATCTTTTTGAGTACCTCCAGTGGGATGTGATAAACAGAAAATCCTGCTCATTCCGGCAAAACGTCTATCGGCGAACAATTAACCGCGCGTCCGCGGTAGCAACGTTACAATTCTACGGAATATTGTGAAGCTCACCGTGCAGTTCTGACGTTATTTCTAGAGCTGCCAGGAGGTTCGGAATTTTTTGGGCACCTCCAGTGGGATGTGATTAACAGGAAAACCTGCTCATCCTGGCAAAACTTCCATCGGTGAACAATGAACCGCGCGTCCGCGTTAGCGACGTTACAATACTACGGAATATGTTGACGCTCACCGTGCAGTTCTGACGTCATTTCTAGAGCTGCCAGGAGATTCGGATATTTTTTGGATCCTCCATTGGGATGTGATTAACAGGAAAACCTGCTCCTTCCGGCAAAACTTCCATCGGTGAATAATTGACCGCGCGTCCGCGGTAGCGACGTTACAATACTACGGAATATGTTGACGCTCACCGTGCAGTTCTGACGTCATTTCTAGAGCTGCTAGGAGGTTACGATCTTTTTTGGCAACTCCAGTGGGATGTGATTAACAGGACAAACTGCTCATTCCGGCAAAACTTCCATCGGTGAACAATTAAAAGCGCGTGCGCGGTAGTGTGGTTAGAATAATACGGAATATGGTGAAGCTCACCGTGTAGTTCTGACGTCATTTCTAGAGCTGTTAGAAGGTTGGATCTTTTTGTGCACCTCCAGTGGGATGTGATTGAAAGGAAAACCTTCTCATTCCGGCAAAACTTCCATCGGTGAACAATTAACCGCGCGTCCGCGGTAGCGTGGTTACAATACTACGGAATATGGTGACGCTCACCGTGAAGTTCTGACGTCATTTCTAGAGATGTTAGAAGGTTCGGATCCCTTTGGGCACCTCCAGTGGGATGTGATTAACAGGAAAACCTGCTCATTCCGGCAAAACTTCCATCGGTGAACAATTAACCGCGCGGCCGCGGTAGCGACGTTAAAACACTACGGAATATGGTGACACTCACCGTGCAGTTCTGACGTCATTTCTAGTGCTGCTAGGAGGTTCGGATCTTTTTGTGCACCCCAAGTGGGATGTGATCAACAGGAAAACCTGCCTATTCCGGCAAAACTTCCATCGGTGAACAATTAACCGCGCGTCCGCGTAGCGACGTTACAATACTACGGAATATGGTGACGCTCACCGTGCAGTTCTGACGTAATTTCTAGAGCTGCTAGGAGGTTCGAATCTTTTTGGGCACCTCCAGTTGGATGTGATCAACAGAAAAACCTGCTCATTCTGGCAAAACTTCCATCGGTGAACAAATAACCGCGCGTCTGCGGTAGCGTGGTTACAAAACTACGGAATATGGTGACGCTCACCGTGAAGTTCTGACGTAATTTATAGAGCTGCTAGGAGGTTCGGATCATTTCGGGCATCTCCAGTATGATGTGATAAACGGGAAAACCTGCTCATTCCGGCAAAACTTCCATCGGTGAACAATTAACCGCGCGTCCGTGGTGGCGTGGTTAAAATACTACGGAATATGGTGACGCTCACCTTGCAGTTCTGACGGCATTTCTAGAGCTGTTAGAAGGTTCGGGTCTTTTGGGGCACCTGCAGTGGGATGGGGTAAACAGAAAAACCTGCTCATGCCGGCAAAACTTCCATCGGTGAACAATTAACCGCGCGTCCGCGGTAGTGACGTTAGAATACTACGGAATATGTTGAGGCTCACCGTGCAGTTCTGACGTCATTTCTACAGATGCTAGGAGGTTCGAATCTTTTTGGGCACCTCCAGTGGGATATGATTAACAGGAAAACCTGCTCATTCCGACAAAACTTCCATCGGTGAACAATTAACCGCGTGTCCGCGGTAACGTGGTTACAAAACTATGGAATATGGTGACGCTCACCGTGCATTTCTGACGTCATTTCTAGTGCTGCTAGGAGGTTTGGATCTTTTTGGGCACCTCCAGTGGGATGTGATCAACAGAAAATCCTGCTCATTCCGGCAAAACTTCCATCGGCGAACAATTAACCGCGCGTCCGCGGTAGCAACGTTACAATTCTACGGAATATTGTGACGCTCACCGTGCAGTTCTGACGTCATTTCTAGAGCTGCTAGGAGGTTCGGATCTTTTTGGGAACCTCCAGTGGGATGTGATCAACAGGAAAACCTGCTTATTCCGGCAAAACTACCATCGGTGAACAATTAACCGCGCGTCGGCGGTAGCTTGGTTACAATACTACGGAATATGGTGACGCTCACCGTGCAGTTCTGACGTAATTTATAGAGCTGCTAGGAGGTTCGGATCATTTCGGGCATCTCCAGTATGATGTGATAAACGGGAAAACCTGCTCATTCCGGCAAAACTTCCATCGGTGAACAATTAACCGCGCGTCCGTGGTGGCGTGGTTAAAATACTACGGAATATGGTGACGCTCACCTTGCAGTTCTGACGGCATTTCTAGAGCTGTTAGAAGGTTCGGGTCTTTTTGGGCACCTGCAGTGGGATGGGGTAAACAGAAAAACCTGCTCATGCCGGCAAAACTTCCATCGGTGAACAATTAACCGCGCGTCCGCGGTAGTGACGTTAGAATACTAAGGAATATGTTGAGGCTCACCGTGCAGTTCTGACGTCATTTCTAGTGCTGCTAGGAGGTTTGGATCTTTTTGGGCACCTCCAGTGGGATGTGATCAACAGAAAATCCTGCTCATTCCGGCAAAACTTCCATCGGCGAACAATTAACCGCGCGTCCGCGGTAGCAACGTTACAATTCTACGGAATATTGTGACGCTCACCGTGCAGTTCTGACTTTATTTCTAGAGCTGCAAGGAGGTTCGGAACTTTTTGGGCACCTCCAGTGGGATGTGATTAACAGGAAAATCTGCTCATTCTGGCAAAACTTCCATCGGTGAACAACGAACCGCGCGTCCGCGTTAGCGACGTTACAATACTACGGAATATGATGACGCTCACCGTGCAGTTCTGACGTCATTTCTAGAGCTGCCAGGAGATTCGGATATTTTTTGGATCCTCCATTGGGATGTGATTAACAGGAAAACCTGCTCCTTCCGGCAAAACTTCCATCGGTGAATAATTGACCGCGCGTCCGCGGTAGCGACGTTACAATACTACGGAATATGTTGACGCTCACCGTGCAGTTCTGACGTAATTTCTAGAGCTGTTAGAAGTTTCGGATCTTTTTGGGTACCTCCAGTGGGATGTGATAAACAGAAAATCCTGCTCATTCCGGCAAAACTTCCATCGGCGAACAATTAACCGCGCGTCCGCGGTAGCAACGTTACAATTCTACGGAATATTGTGACGCTCACCGTGCAGTTCTGATGTTATTTCTAGAGCTGCCAGGAGGTTCGGAACTTTTTGGGCACCTTCAGTGGGATGTGATTAACAGGAAAACCTGCTCATTCTGGCAAAACTTCCATCGGTGAACAATGAACCGCGCGTCCGCGTTAGCGACGTTACAATACTACGGAATATGATGACGCTCACCGTGCAGTTCTGACGTCATTTCTAGAGCTGCCAGGAGATTCGGATATTTTTTGGATCCTCCATTGGGATGTGATTAACAGGAAAACCTGCTCCTTCCGGCAAAACTTCCATCGGTGAACAATTGACCGCGCGTCCGCGGTAGCGACGTTACAATACTACGGAATATGATGACGCTCACCGTGCAGTTCTGACGTCATTTCTAGAGCTGCTAGGAGGTTACGATCTTTTTTGGCAATTCCAGTGGGATGTGATTAACAGGACAAACTGCTCATTCCGGCAAAACTTCCATCGGTGAACAATTAAAAGCACGTGCGCGGTAGTGTGGTTAGAATACTACGGAATATGGTGACGCTCACCGTGTAGTTCTGACGTCATTTCTAGAGCTGTTAGAAGGTTGGATCTTTTTGTGCACCTCCAGTGGGATGTGATGGAAAGGAAAACCTTCTCATTCCGGCAAAACTTCCATCGGTGAACAATTAACCGCGCGTCCGCGGTAGCGTGGTTACAATACTACGGAATATGGTGACGCTCACCGTGAAGTTCTGACGTCATTTCTAGAGATGTTAGAAGGTTCGGATCCCTTTGGGCACCTCCAGTGGGATGTGATTAACAGGAAAACCTGCTCATTCCGGCAAAACTTCCATCGGTGAACAATTAACCGCGCGGCCGCGGTAGCGACGTTAAAACACTACGGAATATGGTGACGCTCACCGTGCAGTTCTGACGTCTTTTCTAGAGCTGCTAGGAGGTTCCGATCATTTTGGGCACCTCCAGTGGGATGTGAGGAAAAGGACAACCTGCTCATTCCGACAAAACTTCCATCGGTGAAGAATTAACCGCGTGTCCGCGGTAGCGTGGTTACAAAACTACGGAATATGGTGACGCTCGCCGTGCATTTCTGACGTCATTTCTAAAGCTGCTAGGAGGTTCGGATCTTTTTGGGCACCTCCAGTGGGATGTGATCAACATAAAAACCTGTTCATTCCGGCAAAACTTCCATCGGTGAACAATTAACCGCGCGGCCGCGGTAGCGACGTTACAACACTACGGAATATGGTGACGCTCACCTTGCAGTACTGACGTCATTTCTAGAGCTGCTAGGAGGTTCCGATCATTTTGGGCACCTCCAGTTGGATGTGATGAAGAGGACAACCTGCTCATTCCGGCAAAACTTCCATCGGTGAACAATTAACCGCGCGTCCGCGTAGCGACGTTACAATACTACGGAACATGGTGACGCTCACCGTGCAGTTCTGACGACATTTCTAGAGCTGCTAGGAGGTTCGAATATTTTTGGGCACCTCCAGTGGGATGTGATCAACAGGAAAGCCTGCTCCTGCTGGCAAAACTTCCATCGGTGAACAAATAACCGCGCGTCTGCGGTAGCGTGGTTAGAATACTACGGAATATGGTGAGGCTCACCGTGCAGTTCTGACGTCATTTCTAGAGCTGCCAGGAGGTTCGGATCTTTTTTGGCACCTCCAGTGGGATGTTATCAACAGAAAAACCTGCTCATTCTGGCAAAACTTTTATCGGTGAACAATTAACCGCGTGTTCGCGGTAACGTGGTTACAAACCTACGGAATATGGTGACGCTCACAGTGTATTTCTGACGTCATTTCTAGTGCTGCTAGGAGGTTCGGATCTTTTTGGGCACCATCAGTGGGATGTGATCAACAGGAAAACCTGCCTATTCCGGCAAAACTTTCATCGGTGAACAATTAACAGCATGTCCGCGGTAGCGACGTTACAATACTACGGAATATGGTGACGCTCACCGTGCAGTTCTGACGTCATTTCTAGAGCTGCTATGAGGTTCGGATCTTTTTGGGCACCTCCAGTGGGATGTGATCAACAGAAAAACCTGCTCATTCCGGCAAAACTTCCATCGGTGAACAATTAACCGCGCGTCTGCTGTAGCGTGGTTAGAATACTACGAAATATGGTGAGGCTCACCGTGCAGTTCTGACGTCATTTCTAGAGCTGCCAGGAGATTCGGATCTTTTTTGGCACCTCCAGTGGGATGTTATCAACAGGAAAACCTGTTCATTCTGGCAAAACTTCCATCGGTGAACAATTAACCGCGCGTCCGCGGTAGCGACGTTACAATACTACGGAATATGGTGACGCTCACCGTGCAGTTCTGACGTCATTTCTAGAGCTGCTAGGAGGTTCGGATCATTTTGGGCACCCCCAGTGGGATATGATTAACAGGAAAACCTACTCATTCCGACAAAACTTCCATCGGTGAACAATTAAACGCGCGTCCGCGGTAGCTTGGTTACAATACTACGGAATATGGTGACGCTCACCGTGCAGTTCTGACGTCATTTCTAGAGCTGCTAGGAGGTTCGAATCTTTTTTGGCACCTCCAGTGGGATGTGATCAACAGGAAAGCCTGCTCCTGCTGGCAAAACTTCCATCGGTGAACAAATAACCGCGCGTCTGCGGTAGCGTGGTTAGAATACTACGGAATATGGTGAGGCTCACCGTGCAGTTCTGACGTCATTTCTAGAGCCGTTAGAAGGTTGGATCTTTTTGTGCACCTCTAGTGGGATGTGATTCAGAGGAAAACCTTCTCATTCCGGCAAAACTTCCATCGGTGAACAATTAACCGCGCGTCCGCGGTAGCGTGGTTACAATACTACGGAATATGGTGACGCTCACCTTGAAGTTCTGACGTCATTTCTAGAGCTGTTAGAAGGTTCGGATCCCTTTGGGCACCTCCAGTGGGATGTGATTAACAGGAAAACCTGCTCATTCCGGCAAAACTTCCATCGGTGAACAATTGACCGCGCGTCCGCGGTAGCGACGTTACAATACTACGGAATATGTTGACGCTCACCGTGCAGTTCTGACGTCATTTCTAGAGCTGCTAGGAGGTTACGATCTTTTTTGGCAATTCCAGTGGGATGTGATTAACAGGACAAACTGCTCATTCCGGCAAAACTTCCATCGGTGAACAATTAAAAGCGCGTGCGCGGTAGTGTGGTTAGAATACTACGGAATATGGTGACGCTCACCGTGAAGTTCTGACGTCATTTCTAGAGATGTTAGAAGGTTCGGATCCCTTTGGGCACCTCCAGTGGGATGTGATTAACAGGAAAACCTGCTCATTCCGGCAAAACTTCCATCGGTGAACAATTAACCGCGCGGCCGCGGTAGCGACGTTAAAACACTACGGAATATGGTGACGCTCACCGTGCAGTTCTGACGTCTTTTCTAGAGCTGCTAGGAGGTTCCGATCATTTTGGGCACCTCCAGTGGGATGTGATGAAAAGGACAACCTGCTCATTCCGACAAAACTTCCATCGGTGAAGAATTAACCGCGTGTCCGCGGTAGCGTGGTTACAAAACTACGGAATATGGTGACGCTCACCGTGCATTTCTGACGTCATTTCTAAAGCTGCTAGGAGGTTCGGATCTTTTTGGGCACCTCCAGTGGGATGTGATCAACATAAAAACCTGTTCATTCCGGCAAAACTTCCATCGGTGAACAATTAACCGCGCGGCCGCGGTAGCGACGTTACAACACTACGGATTATGGTGACGCTCACCGTGCAGTACTGACGTCATTTCTAGAGCTGCTAGGAGGTTCCGATCATTTTGGGCACCTCCAGTTGGATGTGATGAAGAGGACAACCTGCTCATTCCGGCAAAACTTCCATTGGTGAACAATTAACCGCGCGTCCGCGGTAGCGTGGTTAGAATGACTACGGAATCTCGGTGACGCTCACCGTGCAGTTCTGACGTCATTTTCTAGAGCTGCCAGGAGGTTCGGATCTTTTTGGCACCTCCAGTGGGATGTTATCAACAGGAAAACCGCTCATTCTGGCAAACACTTCCATCGGTGAACAATTAACCGCGCGTCCCGCGTTAGCGTGGTTACAAAACTACGGAATATGCTGACGCTCACCGTGCAGTTCTGACGTTCATTTCTAGAGCTGCTAGGAGGTTCGCATCTTTTTGGGCACCTCCAGGGGATGTGATCACAGAAAACCTGTTTTCCGGCAACTTCCATCGACATGACAGCGCTTCCGCGGTAGCGGGAAAATTCGGATATGTGACGCTCACCGGAGTTTGACGTCTTTCTGCTGCTAGAGGTCGACATTTGGGCACCTCATGGATTTGATGAAAGGACAACCTGCTAGTTCGACAAAACTTCACATCGGAAGATTAACCCGTGTCGCGGTACTGTTACAAACTCGAATATGTGACCTCACCGTGCATTTCTGACGTCATTTCTAAAGCTGCTAGGAGGTTCGGATCTTTTGGGCACCTCCAGTGGGATGTGATCAACATAAAAACCTGTTCATTCCGGCAAACTTCCATCGGTGAACAATTAACCGCGCGGCCGCGGTAGCGACCCTTACAAAACTACGGAATATGGTGACGCTCACCGTGCAGTACTGACGTCATTTCTAGAGCTGCTAGGAGGTTCCGATCATTTTGGGCACCTCCAGTTGGATGTGATGAAGAGGACAACCTGCTCATTCCGGCAAAACTTCCATTGGTGAACAATTAACCGCGCGTCCGCGGTAGCGTGGTTAGAATACTACGGAATATGGTGACGCTCACCGTGCAGTTCTGACGTCATTTCTAGAGCTGCCAGGAGGTTCGGATCTTTTTTGGCACCTCCAGTGGGATGTTATCAACAGGAAAACCTGCTCATTCTGGCAAAACTTCCATCGGTGAACAATTAACCGCGCGTCCGCGATAGCGTGGTTACAAAACTACGGAATATGCTGACGCTCACCGTGCAGTTCTGACGTCATTTCTAGAGCTGCTAGGAGGTTCGCATCTTTTTGGGCACCTCCAGTGGGATGTGATCAACAGGAAAACCTGCTTATTCCGGCAAAACTTCCATCGGTGAACAATGAACCGCGCGTCCGCGGTAGCGTGATTACAAAATTACGGAATATGGTGACGCTCACCGTGCAGTTCTGACGTCATTTCTAGAGCTGCTAGGAGCTTCGGATCTTTTTGGGCACCTCCAGTGGGATGTGATCAACAGGAAAACGTAATGATTTCGGCAAAACTTCCATCGGTGAACAATTAACCGCGCTACCGCGGACGCGTGGTTACAATACTACGGAATATGGTGACGCTCAACGTGCAGTTCTGACGTCATTTCTAGAGCTGCTAGGAGCTTCGGATCTTTTTGGGCACCTCCAGTGGGATGTGATCAACAGGAAAACGTTATGATTTCGGCAAAACTTCCATCGGTGAACAATTAACCACGCTACCGCGGACGCGTGGTTACAATACTACGGAATATGGTGACGCTCAACGTGCAGTTCTGACGTCATTTCTAGAGCTGCTAGGAGCTTCGGATCTTTTTGGGCACCTCCAGTGGGATGTGATCAACAGGAAAACGTTATGATTTCGGCAAAACTTCCATCGGTGAACAATTAACCACGCTACCGCGGACGCGTGGTTACAATACTACGGAATATGGTGACGCTCAACGTGCAGTTCTGACGTCATTTCTAGAGCTGCTAGGAGCTTCGGATCTTTTTGGGCACCTCCAGTGGGATGTGATCAACAGGAAAACGTATGATTTCGGCAAAACTTCCATCGGTGAACAATTAACCGCGCTACCGCGGACGCGTGGTTACAATACTACGGAATATGGTGACGCTCAACGTGCAGTTCTGACGTCATTTCTAGAGCTGCTAGGAGCTTCGGATCTTTTTGGGCACCTCCAGTGGGATGTGATCAACAGGAAAACGTTATGATTTCGGCAAAACTTCCATCGGTGAACAATTAACCGCGCTACCGCGGACGCGTGGTTACAATACTACGGAATATGGTGACGCTCAACGTGCAGTTCTGACGTCATTTCTAGAGCTGCTAGGAGCTTCGGATCTTTTTGGGCACCTCCAGTGGGATGTGATCAACAGGAAAACGTTATGATTTCGGCAAAACTTCCATCGGTGAACAATTAACCGCGCGTCCGCGGTAGCGTGGTTAGAATACTACGGAATATGGTGACGCTCACCGTGCAGTTCTGACGTCATTTCTAGAGCTGCCAGGAGGTTCGGATCTTTTTTGGCACCTCCAGTGGGATGTTATCAACAGGAAAACCTGCTCATTCTGGCAAAACTTCCATCGGTGAACAATTAACCGCGCGTCCGCGTTAGCGTGGTTACAAAACTACGGAATATGCTGACGCTCACCGTGCAGTTCTGACGTCATTTCTAGAGCTGCTAGGAGGTTCGCATCTTTTTGGGCACCTCCAGTGGGATGTGATCAACAGGAAAACCTGCTTATTCCGGCAAAACTTCCATCGGTGAACAATGAACCGCGCGTCCGCGGTAGCGTGATTACAAAATTACGGAATATGGTGACGCTCACCGTGCAGTTCTGACGTCATTTCTGGAGCTGCTAGGAGGTTCGGATCATTTCGGGCATCTCCAGTATGATGTGATGAACGGGAAAACCTTATGATTTCGGCAAAACTTCCATCGGTGAACAATTAACCGCGCTACCGCGGACGCGTGGTTACAATACTACGGAATATGGTGACGCTCAACGTGCAGTTCTGACGTCATTTCTAGAGCTGCTAGGAGCTTCGGATCTTTTTGGGCACCTCCAGTGGGATGTGATCAACAGGAAAACGTTATGATTTCGGCAAAACTTCCATCGGTGAACAATTAACCGCGCTACCGCGGACGCGTGGTTACAATACTACGGAATATGGTGACGCTCAACGTGCAGTTCTGACGTCATTTCTAGAGCTGCTAGGAGCTTCGGATCTTTTGGGCACCTCCAGTGGGATGTGATCAACAGGAAAACGTTATGATTTCGGCAAAACTTCCATCGGTGAACAATTAACCGCGCTACCGCGGACGCGTGGTTACAATACTACGGAATATGGTGACGCTCAACGTGCAGTTCTGACGTCATTTCTAGAGCTGCTAGGAGCTTCGGATCTTTTTGGGCACCTCCAGTGGGATGTGATCAACAGGAAAACGTTATGATTTCGGCAAAACTTCCATCGGTGAACAATTAACCAGCGCTACCGCGGACGCGTGGTTACAATACTACGGAATATGGTGACGCTCAACGTGCAGTTCTGACGTCATTTCTAGAGCTGCTAGGAGCTTCGGATCTTTTTGGGCACCTCCAGTGGGATGTGATCAACAGGAAAACGTTATGATTTCGGCAAAACTTCCATCGGTGA
Organism: Pecten maximus; assembly: GCF_902652985.1. Classification (NCBI taxonomy): domain Eukaryota; kingdom Metazoa; phylum Mollusca; class Bivalvia; order Pectinida; family Pectinidae; genus Pecten; species Pecten maximus. The sequence continues at coordinate 106,624 of NC_047024.1, read as the reverse complement.
ACAATTAACCGCGCTACCGCGGACGCGTGGTTACAATACTACGGAATATGGTGACGCTCAACGTGCAGTTCTGACGTCATTTCTAGAGCTGCTAGGAGCTTCGGATCTTTTTGGGCACCTCCAGTGGGATGTGATCAACAGGAAAACGTTAATGATTTCGGCAAAACTTCCATCGGTGAACAATTAACCGCGCTACCGCGGACGCGTGGTTACAATACTACGGAATATGGTGACGCTCAACGTGCAGTTCTGACGTCATTTCTAGAGCTGCTAGGAGCTTCGGATCTTTTTGGGCACCTCCAGTGGGATGTGATCAACAGGAAAACGTTATGATTTCGGCAAAACTTCATCGGTGAACAATTAACCGCGCTACCGCGGACGCGTGGTTACAATACTACGGAATATGGTGACGCTCAACGTGCAGTTCTGACGTCATTTCTAGAGCTGCTAGGAGCTTCGGATCTTTTTGGGCACCTCCAGTGGGATGTGATCAACAGGAAAACGTTATGATTTCGGCAAAACTTCCATCGGTGAACAATTAACCAGCGCTACCGCGGACGCGTGGTTACAATACTACGGAATATGGTGACGCTCAACGTGCAGTTCTGACGTCATTTCTAGAGCTGCTAGGAGCTTCGGATCTTTTTGGGCACCTCCAGTGGGATGTGATCAACAGGAAAACGTTATGATTTCGGCAAAACTTCCATCGGTGAACAATTAACCGCGCTACCGCGGACGCGTGGTTACAATACTACGGAATATGGTGACGCTCAACGTGCAGTTCTGACGTCATTTCTAGAGCTGCTAGGAGCTTCGGATCTTTTTGGGCACCTCCAGTGGGATGTGATCAACAGGAAAACGTAATGATTTCGGCAAAACTTCCATCGGTGAACAATTAACCGCGCTACCGCGGACGCGTGGTTACAATACTACGGAATATGGTGACGCTCAACGTGCAGTTCTGACGTCATTTCTAGAGCTGCTAGGAGCTTCGGATCTTTTTGGGCACCTCCAGTGGGATGTGATCAACAGGAAAACGTTATGATTTCGGCAAAACTTCCATCGGTGAACAATTAACCGCGCTACCGCGGACGCGTGGTTACAATACTACGGAATATGGTGACGCTCAACGTGCAGTTCTGACGTCATTTCTAGAGCTGCTAGGAGCTTCGGATCTTTTTGGGCACCTCCAGTGGGATGTGATCAACAGGAAAACGTAATGATTTCGGCAAAACTTCCATCGGTGAACAATTAACCGCGCTACCGCGGAAGCGTGGTTACAATACTACGGAATATGGTGACGCTCAACGTGCAGTTCTGACGTCATTTCTAGAGCTGCTAGGAGCTTCGGATCCTTTTGGGCACCTCCAGTGGGATGTGATCAACAGGAAAACGCTATGATTCGGCAAAACTTCCATCGGTGAACAATTAACCGCGCTACCGCGGACGCGTGGTTACAATACTACGGAATATGGTGACGCTCAACGTGCAGTTCTGACGTCATTTCTAGAGCTGCTAGGAGCTTCGGATCTTTTTGGGCACCTCCAGTGGGATGTGATCAACAGGAAAACGTTAATGATTCGGCAAAACTTCCATCGGTGAACAATTAACCGCGCTACCGCGGACGCGTGGTTACAATACTACGGAATATGGTGACGCTCAACGTGCAGTTCTGACGTCATTTCTAGAGCTGCTAGGAGCTTCGGATCTTTTTGGGCACCTCCAGTGGATGTGATCAAAGGAAAACGTTATGATTTCGGCAAAACTTCCATCGGTGAACAATTAACCGCGCTACCGCGGACGCGTGGTTACAATACTACGGAATATGGTGACGCTCAACGTGCAGTTCTGACGTCATTTCTAGAGCTGCTAGGAGCTTCGGATCTTTTTGGGCACCTCCAGTGGGATGTGATCAACAGGAAAACGTTATGATTTCGGCAAAACTTCCATCGGTGAACAATTAACCGCGCTACCGCGGACGCGTGGTTACAATACTACGGAATATGGTGACGCTCAACGTGCAGTTCTGACGTCATTTCTAGAGCTGCTAGGAGCTTCGGATCTTTTTGGGCACCTCCAGTGGGATGTGATCAACAGGAAAACGTTATGATTTCGGCAAAACTTCCATCGGTGAACAATTAACCGCGCTACCGCGGACGCGTGGTTACAATACTACGGAATATGGTGACGCTCAACGTGCAGTTCTGACGTCATTTCTAGAGCTGCTAGGAGCTTCGGATCTTTTTGGGCACCTCCAGTGGGATGTGATCAACAGGAAAACGTTATGATTTCGGCAAAACTTCCATCGGTGAACAATTAACCGCGCTACCGCGGACGCGTGGTTACAATACTACGGAATATGGTGACGCTCAACGTGCAGTTCTGACGTCATTTCTAGAGCTGCTAGGAGCTTCGGATCTTTTTGGGCACCTCCAGTGGGATGTGATCAACAGGAAAACGTTATGATTTCGGCAAAACTTCCATCGGTGAACAATTAACCGCGCTACCGCGGACGCGTGGTTACAATACTACGGAATATGGTGACGCTCAACGTGCAGTTCTGACGTCATTTCTAGAGCTGCTAGGAGCTTCGGATCTTTTTGGGCACCTCCAGTGGGATGTGATCAACAGGAAAACGTTATGATTTCGGCAAAACTTCCATCGGTGAACAATTAACCGCGCTACCGCGGACGCGTGGTTACAATACTACGGAATATGGTGACGCTCAACGTGCAGTTCTGACGTCATTTCTAGAGCTGCTAGGAGCTTCGGATCTTTTTGGGCACCTCCAGTGGGATGTGATCAACAGGAAAACGTTATGATTTCGGCAAAACTTCCATCGGTGAACAATTAACCGCGCTACCGCGGACGCGTGGTTACAATACTACGGAATATGGTGACGCTCAACGTGCAGTTCTGACGTCATTTCTAGAGCTGCTAGGAGCTTCGGATCTTTTTGGGCACCTCCAGTGGGATGTGATCAACAGGAAAACGTTAATGATTTCGGCAAAACTTCCATCGGTGAACAATTAACCGCGCTACCGCGGACGCGTGGTTACAATACTACGGAATATGGTGACGCTCAACGTGCAGTTCTGACGTCATTTCTAGAGCTGCTAGGAGCTTCGGATCTTTTTGGGCACCTCCAGTGGGATGTGATCAACAGGAAAACGTATGATTTCGGCAAAACTTCCATCGGTGAACAATTAACCGCGCTACCGCGGACGCGTGGTTACAATACTACGGAATATGGTGACGCTCAACGTGCAGTTCTGACGTCATTTCTAGAGCTGCTAGGAGCTTCGGATCTTTTTGGGCACCTCCAGTGGGATGTGATCAACAGGAAAACGTTATGATTTCGGCAAAACTTCCATCGGTGAACAATTAACCGCGCTACCGCGGACGCGTGGTTACAATACTACGGAATATGGTGACGCTCAACGTGCAGTTCTGACGTCATTTCTAGAGCTGCTAGGAGCTTCGGATCTTTTTGGGCACCTCCAGTGGGATGTGATCAACAGGAAAACGTATGATTTCGGCAAAACTTCCATCGGTGAACAATTAACCAGCGCTACCGCGGACGCGTGGTTACAATACTACGGAATATGGTGACGCTCAACGTGCAGTTCTGACGTCATTTCTAGAGCTGCTAGGAGCTTCGGATCTTTTTGGGCACCTCCAGTGGGATGTGATCAACAGGAAAACGTAATGATTTCGGCAAAACTTCCATCGGTGAACAATTAACCGCGCTACCGCGGACGCGTGGTTACAATACTACGGAATATGGTGACGCTCAACGTGCAGTTCTGACGTCATTTCTAGAGCTGCTAGGAGCTTCGGATCTTTTTGGGCACCTCCAGTGGGATGTGATCAACAGGAAAACGTTATGATTTCGGCAAAACTTCCATCGGTGAACAATTAACCGCGCTACCGCGGACGCGTGGTTACAATACTACGGAATATGGTGACGCTCAACGTGCAGTTCTGACGTCATTTCTAGAGCTGCTAGGAGCTTCGGATCTTTTGGGCACCTCCAGTGGGATGTGATCAACAGGAAAACGTTATGATTTCGGCAAAACTTCCATCGGTGAACAATTAACCGCGCTACCGCGGACGCGTGGTTACAATACTACGGAATATGGTGACGCTCAACGTGCAGTTCTGACGTCATTTCTAGAGCTGCTAGGAGCTTCGGATCTTTTTGGGCACCTCCAGTGGGATGTGATCAACAGGAAAACGTTATGATTTCGGCAAAACTTCCATCGGTGAACAATTAACCGCGCTACCGCGGACGCGTGGTTACAATACTACGGAATATGGTGACGCTCAACGTGCAGTTCTGACGTCATTTCTAGAGCTGCTAGGAGCTTCGGATCTTTTTGGGCACCTCCAGTGGGATGTGATCAACAGGAAAACGTTATGATTTCGGCAAAACTTCCATCGGTGAACAATTAACCGCGCTACCGCGGACGCGTGGTTACAATACTACGGAATATGGTGACGCTCAACGTGCAGTTCTGACGTCATTTCTAGAGCTGCTAGGAGCTTCGGATCTTTTTGGGCACCTCCAGTGGGATGTGATCAACAGGAAAACGTTATGATTTCGGCAAAACTTCCATCGGTGAACAATTAACCACGCTACCGCGGACGCGTGGTTACAATACTACGGAATATGGTGACGCTCAACGTGCAGTTCTGACGTCATTTCTAGAGCTGCTAGGAGGCTTCGGATCTTTTGGGCACCTCCAGTGGGATGTGATCAACAGGAAAACCTGCTCTTTCCGGCAAAACTTCCATCGGTGAACAATTAACCGCGCTACCGCGTACGCGTGGTTACAATACTACGGAATATGGTGACGCTCAACGTGCAGTTCTGACGTCATTTCTAGAGCTGCTAGGAGCTTCGGATCTTTTTGGGCACCTCCAGTGGGATGTGATCAACAGGAAAACCTGCTCATTCCGGCAAAACTTCCATCGGTGAACAATTAACCGGCGCTACCGCGGACGCGTGGTTACAATACTACGGAATATGGTGACGCTCACCGTGCAGTTCTGACGTCATTTCTAGAGCTGCTAGGAGGTTCGGATCTTTTTGGGCACCTCCAGTGGATGTGATCAACAGGAAAACTGCTATATTCGGCAAAACTTCCATCGGTGAAACAATTAACCACGCGTCCGCGGTAGCGGACGCGTGGTTACAATACTACGGAATATGGTGACGCTCAACGTGCAGTTCTGACGTCATTTCTAGAGCTGCTAGGAGCTTCGGATCTTTTTGGGCACCTCCAGTGGGATGTGATCAACAGGAAAACGTTATGATTTCGGCAAAACTTCCATCGGTGAACAATTAACCGCGCTACCGCGGACGCGTGGTTACAATACTACGGAATATGGTGACGCTCAACGTGCAGTTCTGACGTCATTTCTAGAGCTGCTAGGAGCTTCGGATCTTTTTGGGCACCTCCAGTGGGATGTGATCAACAGGAAAACGTTATGATTTCGGCAAAACTTCCATCGGTGAACAATTAACCGCGCTACCGCGGACGCGTGGTTACAATACTACGGAATATGGTGACGCTCAACGTGCAGTTCTGACGTCATTTCTAGAGCTGCTAGGAGCTTCGGATCTTTTTGGGCACCTCCAGTGGGATGTGATCAACAGGAAAACGTTATGATTTCGGCAAAACTTCCATCGGTGAACAATTAACCGCGCTACCGCGGACGCGTGGTTACAATACTACGGAATATGGTGACGCTCAACGTGCAGTTCTGACGTCATTTCTAGAGCTGCTAGGAGCTTCGGATCTTTTTGGGCACCTCCAGTGGGATGTGATCAACAGGAAAACGTATGATTTCGGCAAAACTTCCATCGGTGAACAATTAACCAGCGCTACCGCGGACGCGTGGTTACAATACTACGGAATATGGTGACGCTCAACGTGCAGTTCTGACGTCATTTCTAGAGCTGCTAGGAGCTTCGGATCTTTTTGGGCACCTCCAGTGGGATGTGATCAACAGGAAAACGTTATGATTTCGGCAAAACTTCCATCGGTGAACAATTAACCACGCTACCGCGGACGCGTGGTTACAATACTACGGAATATGGTGACGCTCAACGTGCAGTTCTGACGTCATTTCTAGAGCTGCTAGGAGCTTCGGATCTTTTTGGGCACCTCCAGTGGGATGTGATCAACAGGAAAACGTTATGATTTCGGCAAAACTTCCATCGGTGAACAATTAACCGCGCTACCGCGGACGCGTGGTTACAATACTACGGAATATGGTGACGCTCAACGTGCAGTTCTGACGTCATTTCTAGAGCTGCTAGGAGCTTCGGATCTTTTTGGGCACCTCCAGTGGGATGTGATCAACAGGAAAACGTTATGATTTCGGCAAAACTTCCATCGGTGAACAATTAACCAGCGCTACCGCGGACGCGTGGTTACAATACTACGGAATATGGTGACGCTCAACGTGCAGTTCTGACGTCATTTCTAGAGCTGCTAGGAGCTTCGGATCTTTTTGGGCACCTCCAGTGGGATGTGATCAACAGGAAAACGTTATGATTTCGGCAAAACTTCCATCGGTGAACAATTAACCGCGCTACCGCGGACGCGTGGTTACAATACTACGGAATATGGTGACGCTCAACGTGCAGTTCTGACGTCATTTCTAGAGCTGCTAGGAGCTTCGGATCTTTTTGGGCACCTCCAGTGGGATGTGATCAACAGGAAAACGTTATGATTTCGGCAAAACTTCCATCGGTGAACAATTAACCGCGCTACCGCGGACGCGTGGTTACAATACTACGGAATATGGTGACGCTCAACGTGCAGTTCTGACGTCATTTCTAGAGCTGCTAGGAGCTTCGGATCTTTTTGGGCACCTCCAGTGGGATGTGATCAACAGGAAAACGTTATGATTTCGGCAAAACTTCCATCGGTGAACAATTAACCGCGCTACCGCGGACGCGTGGTTACAATACTACGGAATATGGTGACGCTCAACGTGCAGTTCTGACGTCATTTCTAGAGCTGCTAGGAGCTTCGGATCTTTTTGGGCACCTCCAGTGGGATGTGATCAACAGGAAAACGTTATGATTTCGGCAAAACTTCCATCGGTGAACAATTAACCGCGCTACCGCGGACGCGTGGTTACAATACTACGGAATATGGTGACGCTCAACGTGCAGTTCTGACGTCATTTCTAGAGCTGCTAGGAGCTTCGGATCTTTTTGGGCACCTCCAGTGGGATGTGATCAACAGGAAAACGTAATGATTTCGGCAAAACTTCCATCGGTGAACAATTAACCGCGCTACCGCGGACGCGTGGTTACAATACTACGGAATATGGTGACGCTCAACGTGCAGTTCTGACGTCATTTCTAGAGCTGCTAGGAGCTTCGGATCTTTTTGGGCACCTCCAGTGGGATGTGATCAACAGGAAAACGTTATGATTTCGGCAAAACTTCCATCGGTGAACAATTAACCGCGCTACCGCGGACGCGTGGTTACAATACTACGGAATATGGTGACGCTCAACGTGCAGTTCTGACGTCATTTCTAGAGCTGCTAGGAGCTTCGGATCTTTTTGGGCACCTCCAGTGGGATGTGATCAACAGGAAAACGTTATGATTTCGGCAAAACTTCCATCGGTGAACAATTAACCGCGCTACCGCGGACGCGTGGTTACAATACTACGGAATATGGTGACGCTCAACGTGCAGTTCTGACGTCATTTCTAGAGCTGCTAGGAGCTTCGGATCTTTTTGGGCACCTCCAGTGGGATGTGATCAACAGGAAAACGTTATGATTTCGGCAAAACTTCCATCGGTGAACAATTAACCGCGCTACCGCGGACGCGTGGTTACAATACTACGGAATATGGTGACGCTCAACGTGCAGTTCTGACGTCATTTCTAGAGCTGCTAGGAGCTTCGGATCTTTTTGGGCACCTCCAGTGGGATGTGATCAACAGGAAAACGTTATGATTTCGGCAAAACTTCCATCGGTGAACAATTAACCGCGCTACCGCGGACGCGTGGTTACAATACTACGGAATATGGTGACGCTCAACGTGCAGTTCTGACGTCATTTCTAGAGCTGCTAGGAGCTTCGGATCTTTTTGGGCACCTCCAGTGGGATGTGATCAACAGGAAAACGTTATGATTTCGGCAAAACTTCCATCGGTGAACAATTAACCGCGCTACCGCGGACGCGTGGTTACAATACTACGGAATATGGTGACGCTCAACGTGCAGTTCTGACGTCATTTCTAGAGCTGCTAGGAGCTTCGGATCTTTTTGGGCACCTCCAGTGGGATGTGATCAACAGGAAAACGTTATGATTTCGGCAAAACTTCCATCGGTGAACAATTAACCGCGCTACCGCGGACGCGTGGTTACAATACTACGGAATATGGTGACGCTCAACGTGCAGTTCTGACGTCATTTCTAGAGCTGCTAGGAGCTTCGGATCTTTTTGGGCACCTCCAGTGGGATGTGATCAACAGGAAAACGTTATGATTTCGGCAAAACTTCCATCGGTGAACAATTAACCGCGCTACCGCGGACGCGTGGTTACAATACTACGGAATATGGTGACGCTCAACGTGCAGTTCTGACGTCATTTCTAGAGCTGCTAGGAGCTTCGGATCTTTTTGGGCACCTCCAGTGGGATGTGATCAACAGGAAAACGTTATGATTTCGGCAAAACTTCCATCGGTGAACAATTAACCGCGCTACCGCGGACGCGTGGTTACAATACTACGGAATATGGTGACGCTCAACGTGCAGTTCTGACGTCATTTCTAGAGCTGCTAGGAGCTTCGGATCTTTTTGGGCACCTCCAGTGGGATGTGATCAACAGGAAAACGTTATGATTTCGGCAAAACTTCCATCGGTGAACAATTAACCGCGCTACCGCGGACGCGTGGTTACAATACTACGGAATATGGTGACGCTCAACGTGCAGTTCTGACGTCATTTCTAGAGCTGCTAGGAGCTTCGGATCTTTTTGGGCACCTCCAGTGGGATGTGATCAACAGGAAAACGTTATGATTTCGGCAAAACTTCCATCGGTGAACAATTAACCGCGCTACCGCGGACGCGTGGTTACAATACTACGGAATATGGTGACGCTCAACGTGCAGTTCTGACGTCATTTCTAGAGCTGCTAGGAGCTTCGGATCTTTTTGGGCACCTCCAGTGGGATGTGATCAACAGGAAAACGTTATGATTTCGGCAAAACTTCCATCGGTGAACAATTAACCGCGCTACCGCGGACGCGTGGTTACAATACTACGGAATATGGTGACGCTCAACGTGCAGTTCTGACGTCATTTCTAGAGCTGCTAGGAGCTTCGGATCTTTTTGGGCACCTCCAGTGGGATGTGATCAACAGGAAAACGTTATGATTTCGGCAAAACTTCCATCGGTGAACAATTAACCGCGCTACCGCGGACGCGTGGTTACAATACTACGGAATATGGTGACGCTCAACGTGCAGTTCTGACGTCATTTCTAGAGCTGCTAGGAGCTTCGGATCTTTTTGGGCACCTCCAGTGGGATGTGATCAACAGGAAAACGTAATGATTTCGGCAAAACTTCCATCGGTGAACAATTAACCGCGCTACCGCGGACGCGTGGTTACAATACTACGGAATATGGTGACGCTCAACGTGCAGTTCTGACGTCATTTCTAGAGCTGCTAGGAGCTTCGGATCTTTTGGGCACCTCCAGTGGGATGTGATCAACAGGAAAACGTTATGATTTCGGCAAAACTTCCATCGGTGAACAATTAACCGCGCTACCGCGGACGCGTGGTTACAATACTACGGAATATGGTGACGCTCAACGTGCAGTTCTGACGTCATTTCTAGAGCTGCTAGGAGCTTCGGATCTTTTTGGGCACCTCCAGTGGGATGTGATCAACAGGAAAACGTTATGATTTCGGCAAAACTTCCATCGGTGAACAATTAACCGCGCTACCGCGGACGCGTGGTTACAATACTACGGAATATGGTGACGCTCAACGTGCAGTTCTGACGTCATTTCTAGAGCTGCTAGGAGCTTCGGATCTTTTTGGGCACCTCCAGTGGGATGTGATCAACAGGAAAACGTTATGATTTCGGCAAAACTTCCATCGGTGAACAATTAACCACGCTACCGCGGACGCGTGGTTACAATACTACGGAATATGGTGACGCTCAACGTGCAGTTCTGACGTCATTTCTAGAGCTGCTAGGAGCTTCGGATCTTTTTGGGCACCTCCAGTGGGATGTGATCAACAGGAAAACGTTATGATTTCGGCAAAACTTCCATCGGTGAACAATTAACCGCGCTACCGCGGACGCGTGGTTACAATACTACGGAATATGGTGACGCTCAACGTGCAGTTCTGACGTCATTTCTAGAGCTGCTAGGAGCTTCGGATCTTTTTGGGCACCTCCAGTGGGATGTGATCAACAGGAAAACGTTATGATTTCGGCAAAACTTCCATCGGTGAACAATTAACCGCGCTACCGCGGACGCGTGGTTACAATACTACGGAATATGGTGACGCTCAACGTGCAGTTCTGACGTCATTTCTAGAGCTGCTAGGAGCTTCGGATCTTTTTGGGCACCTCCAGTGGGATGTGATCAACAGGAAAACGTATGATTTCGGCAAAACTTCCATCGGTGAACAATTAACCGCGCTACCGCGGACGCGTGGTTACAATACTACGGAATATGGTGACGCTCAACGTGCAGTTCTGACGTCATTTCTAGAGCTGCTAGGAGCTTCGGATCTTTTTGGGCACCTCCAGTGGGATGTGATCAACAGGAAAACGTATGATTTCGGCAAAACTTCCATCGGTGAACAATTAACCGCGCTACCGCGGACGCGTGGTTACAATACTACGGAATATGGTGACGCTCAACGTGCAGTTCTGACGTCATTTCTAGAGCTGCTAGGAGCTTCGGATCTTTTTGGGCACCTCCAGTGGGATGTGATCAACAGGAAAACGTTATGATTTCGGCAAAACTTCCATCGGTGAACAATTAACCGCGCTACCGCGGACGCGTGGTTACAATACTACGGAATATGGTGACGCTCAACGTGCAGTTCTGACGTCATTTCTAGAGCTGCTAGGAGCTTCGGATCTTTTTGGGCACCTCCAGTGGGATGTGATCAACAGGAAAACGTTATGATTTCGGCAAAACTTCCATCGGTGAACAATTAACCGCGCTACCGCGGACGCGTGGTTACAATACTACGGAATATGGTGACGCTCAACGTGCAGTTCTGACGTCATTTCTAGAGCTGCTAGGAGCTTCGGATCTTTTTGGGGCACCTCCAGTGGGATGTGATCAACAGGAAAACGTAATTGATTTCGCAAAACTTCCATCGGTGAACAATTAACCGCGCTACCGCGGACGCGTGAGTACAATACTACGGAATATGGTGACGCTCAACGTGCAGTTCTGACGTCATTTCTAGAGCTGCTAGGAGCTTCGGATCTTTTTGGGCACCTCCAGTGGGATGTGATCAACAGGAAAACGTAATGATTTCGGCAAAACTTCCATCGGTGAACAATTAACCCGCCTACCGCGGACGCGTGGTTACAATACTACGGAATATGGTGACGCTCACGTGCAGTTCTGACGTCATTTCTAGAGCTGCTAGGAGCTTCGGATCTTTTTGGGCACCTCCAGTGGGATGTGATCAACAGGAAAACGTTATGATTTCGGCAAAACTTCCATCGGTGAACAATTAACCGCGCTACCGCGGACGCGTGGTTACAATACTACGGAATATGGTGACGCTCAACGTGCAGTTCTGACGTCATTTCTAGAGCTGCTAGGAGCTTCGGATCTTTTTGGGCACCTCCAGTGGGATGTGATCAACAGGAAAACGTATGATTTCGGCAAAACTTCCATCGGTGAACAATTAACCGCGCTACCGCGGACGCGTGGTTACAATACTACGGAATATGGTGACGCTCAACGTGCAGTTCTGACGTCATTTCTAGAGCTGCTAGGAGCTTCGGATCTTTTTGGGCACCTCCAGTGGGATGTGATCAACAGGAAAACGTTATGATTTCGGCAAAACTTCCATCGGTGAACAATTAACCGCGCTACCGCGGACGCGTGGTTACAATACTACGGAATATGGTGACGCTCAACGTGCAGTTCTGACGTCATTTCTAGAGCTGCTAGGAGGTTCCGATCTTTTGGGCACCTCCAGTGGGATGTGATTCAGAGGAAAACCATCTCATTCCGGCAAAACTTCCATCGGTGAACAATTAACCGCGTTTCCGCGGTAGCGTGGTTACAAAACTACGGAATATGGTGACGCTCACCGTGAAGTTCTGACGTCATTTCTAAAGCTGCTAGGAGGTTCGGATCTTTTTGGGCACCTCCAGTGGGATGTGATCAACATAAAAACCTGCTCATTCCGGCAAAACTTCCATCGGTGAACAATTAACCGCGCGGCCGCGGTAGCGACGTTAAAACACTACGGAATATGGTGACGCTCACCGTGCAGTTCTGACGTCTTTCTAGAGCTGCTAGGAGGTTCCGATCATTTTGGGCACCTCCAGTGGGATGTGATGAAGAGGACAACCTGCTCATTCTGACAAAACTTCCATCGGTGAACAATTAACCGCGTGTCCGCGGTGGCGTGGTTACAATACTACGGAATATGGTGATGCTCACCGTGCAGTTCTGACGTCATTTCTAGAGCTGCTAGGAGGTTCGGATCTTTTTGGGCACCTCCAGTGGGATGTGATCAACAGGAAAACCTGCTCATTCGGCAAAACTTCCATCGGTGAACAATTAACCGCGCGTACCGCGGTACGCGTGGTTACAATACTACGGAATATGGTGACGCTCACCGTGCAGTTCTGACGTCATTTCTAGAGCTGCTAGGAGCTTCGGATCTTTTGGGCACCTCCAGTGGGATGTGATAAGCAGGAAAACGTTATCATTCGGCAAAACTTCCATCGGTGAACAATTAACCACGCGTCCGCGGTAGCGTGGTTACAAATACTACGGAATATGGTGACGCTCAACGTGCAGTTCTGACGTCATTTCTAGAGCTGCTAGGAGGTTCGGATCTTTTTGGGCACCTCCAGTGGGATGTGATCAACAGGAAAACCTGCTCATTCCGGCAAAACTTCCATCGGTGAACAATTAACCGCGCGTCCGCGGACGCGTGGTTACAATACTACGGAATATGGTGACGCTCAACGTGCAGTTCTGACGTCATTTCTAGAGCTGCTAGGAGCTTCGGATCTTTTGGGCACCTCCAGTGGGATGTGATCAACAGGAAAACGTTATGATTTCGGCAAAACTTCCATCGGTGAACAATTAACCGCGCTACCGCGGACGCGTGGTTACAATACTACGGAATATGGTGACGCTCAACGTGCAGTTCTGACGTCATTTCTAGAGCTGCTAGGAGCTTCGGATCTTTTTGGGCACCTCCAGTGGGATGTGATCAACAGGAAAACGTTATGATTTCGGCAAAACTTCCATCGGTGAACAATTAACCACGCTACCGCGGACGCGTGGTTACAATACTACGGAATATGGTGACGCTCAACGTGCAGTTCTGACGTCATTTCTAGAGCTGCTAGGAGCTTCGGATCTTTTTGGGCACCTCCAGTGGGATGTGATCAACAGGAAAACGTATGATTTCGGCAAAACTTCCATCGGTGAACAATTAACCGCGCTACCGCGGACGCGTGGTTACAATACTACGGAATATGGTGACGCTCAACGTGCAGTTCTGACGTCATTTCTAGAGCTGCTAGGAGCTTCGGATCTTTTTGGGCACCTCCAGTGGGATGTGATCAACAGGAAAACGTATGATTTCGGCAAAACTTCCATCGGTGAACAATTAACCACGCTACCGCGGACGCGTGGTTACAATACTACGGAATATGGTGACGCTCAACGTGCAGTTCTGACGTCATTTCTAGAGCTGCTAGGAGCTTCGGATCTTTTTGGGCACCTCCAGTGGGATGTGATCAACAGGAAAACGTATGATTTCGGCAAAACTTCCATCGGTGAACAATTAACCGCGCTACCGCGGACGCGTGGTTACAATACTACGGAATATGGTGACGCTCAACGTGCAGTTCTGACGTCATTTCTAGAGCTGCTAGGAGCTTCGGATCTTTTTGGGCACCTCCAGTGGGATGTGATCAACAGGAAAACGTTATGATTTCGGCAAAACTTCCATCGGTGAACAATTAACCGCGCTACCGCGGACGCGTGGTTACAATACTACGGAATATGGTGACGCTCAACGTGCAGTTCTGACGTCATTTCTAGAGCTGCTAGGAGCTTCGGATCTTTTTGGGCACCTCCAGTGGGATGTGATCAACAGGAAAACGTTATGATTTCGGCAAAACTTCCATCGGTGAACAATTAACCGCGCTACCGCGGACGCGTGGTTACAATACTACGGAATATGGTGACGCTCAACGTGCAGTTCTGACGTCATTTCTAGAGCTGCTAGGAGCTTCGGATCTTTTTGGGCACCTCCAGTGGGATGTGATCAACAGGAAAACGTTATGATTTCGGCAAAACTTCCATCGGTGAACAATTAACCGCGCTACCGCGGACGCGTGGTTACAATACTACGGAATATGGTGACGCTCAACGTGCAGTTCTGACGTCATTTCTAGAGCTGCTAGGAGCTTCGGATCTTTTTGGGCACCTCCAGTGGGATGTGATCAACAGGAAAACGTTATGATTTCGGCAAAACTTCCATCGGTGAACAATTAACCGCGCTACCGCGGACGCGTGGTTACAATACTACGGAATATGGTGACGCTCAACGTGCAGTTCTGACGTCATTTCTAGAGCTGCTAGGAGCTTCGGATCTTTTTGGGCACCTCCAGTGGGATGTGATCAACAGGAAAACGTTATGATTTCGGCAAAACTTCCATCGGTGAACAATTAACCGCGCTACCGCGGACGCGTGGTTACAATACTACGGAATATGGTGACGCTCAACGTGCAGTTCTGACGTCATTTCTAGAGCTGCTAGGAGCTTCGGATCTTTTTGGGCACCTCCAGTGGGATGTGATCAACAGGAAAACGTTATGATTTCGGCAAAACTTCCATCGGTGAACAATTAACCGCGCTACCGCGGACGACGTGTTACAATACTACGGAATATGGTGACGCTCACCGTGCAGTTCTGACGTCATTTCTAGAGCTGCTAGGAGCTTCGATCTTTTTGGGCACCTCCAGTGGGATGTGATCAACAGGAAAACCTTATGATTCGGCAAAACTTCCATCGGTGAACAATTAACCGCGCTACCGCGGTACGCGTGGTTACAATACTACGGAATATGGTGACGCTCAACGTGCAGTTCTGACGTCATTTCTAGAGCTGCTAGGAGCTTCGGATCTTTTTGGGCACCTCCAGTGGGATGTGATCAACAGGAAAACGTGATGATTTCGGCAAAACTTCCATCGGTGAACAATTAACCGCGCTACCGCGGACGCGTGGTTACAATACTACGGAATATGGTGACGCTCAACGTGCAGTTCTGACGTCATTTCTAGAGCTGCTAGGAAGTTCGGATCTTTTTGGGCACCTCCAGTGGGATGTGATCAACAGGAAAACGTTATGATTTCGGCAAAACTTCCATCGGTGAACAATTAACCGCGCTACCGCGGACGCGTGGTTACAATACTACGGAATATGGTGACGCTCAACGTGCAGTTCTGACGTCATTTCTAGAGCTGCTAGGAGCTTCGGATCTTTTTGGGCACCTCCAGTGGGATGTGATCAACAGGAAAACGTTATGATTTCGGCAAAACTTCCATCGGTGAACAATTAACCGCGCTACCGCGGACGCGTGGTTACAATACTACGGAATATGGTGACGCTCAACGTGCAGTTCTGACGTCATTTCTAGAGCTGCTAGGAGCTTCGGATCTTTTTGGGCACCTCCAGTGGGATGTGATCAACAGGAAAACGTTATGATTTCGGCAAAACTTCCATCGGTGAACAATTAACCGCGCTACCGCGGACGCGTGGTTACAATACTACGGAATATGGTGACGCTCAACGTGCAGTTCTGACGTCATTTCTAGAGCTGCTAGGAGCTTCGGATCTTTTTGGGCACCTCCAGTGGGATGTGATCAACAGGAAAACGTTATGCTCTTCCGGCAAAACTTCCATCGGTGAACAATTAACCGCGCGTCCGCGGTAGCAACGTTACAATTCTACGAATATTGTGACGCTCACCGTGCAGTTCTGACGTTATTTCTAGAGCTGCCAGGAGGTTCGGATCTTTTTGGGCACCTCCAGTGGGATGTGATTAACAGGAAAACCTGCTCATTCTGGCAAAACTTCCATCGGTGAACAATTAAATACGCTACCGCGGTGCGTGGTTACAATACTACGGAATATGGTGACGCTCAACGTGCAGTTCTGACGGCATTTCTAGAGCTGTTAGAAGTTTGGGTCTTTTTGGGCACCTGCAGTGGGATGGGGTAAACAGAAAACCTGCTCATGCTCGGCAAAACTTCCATCGGTGAACAAGTAACCACGTGTCCGCGGTAGCGGACGCGTGGTTACAATACTACGGAATATGGTGACGCTCAACGTGCAGTTCTGACGTCATTTCTAGAGCTGCTAGGAGCTTCGGATCTTTTGGGCACCTCCAGTGGGATGTGATCAACAGGAAAACGTTATGATTTCGGCAAAACTTCCATCGGTGAACAATTAACCGCGCTACCGCGGACGCGTGGTTACAATACTACGGAATATGGTGACGCTCAACGTGCAGTTCTGACGTCATTTCTAGAGCTGCTAGGAGCTTCGGATCTTTTTGGGCACCTCCAGTGGGATGTGATCAACAGGAAAACGTTATGATTTCGGCAAAACTTCCATCGGTGAACAATTAACCGCGCTACCGCGGACGCGTGGTTACAATACTACGGAATATGGTGACGCTCAACGTGCAGTTCTGACGTCATTTCTAGAGCTGCTAGGAGCTTCGGATCTTTTTGGGCACCTCCAGTGGGATGTGATCAACAGGAAAACGTTATGATTTCGGCAAAACTTCCATCGGTGAACAATTAACCGCGCTACCGCGGACGCGTGGTTAGAATACTACGGAATATGGTGACGCTCAATGTGCAGTTCTGACGTCATTTCTAGAGCTGTTAGAAGTTTGGATCTTTTTGTGCACCTCCAGTGGGATGTGTTTCAGAAGAAAACCTTCTCATTCCGGCAAAACTTCCATCGGTGAACAATTAACCGCGCGTCCGCGGTAGCGTGGTTACAATACTACGGAATATGGTGACGCTCACCGTGAAGTTCTGACGTCATTTCTAGAGCTGTTAGAAGGTTCGGATCCCTTTGGGCACCTCCAGTGGGATGTGATTAACAGGAAAACCTGCTCATTCCGGCAAAACTTCCATCGGTGAACAATTAACCGCGTTTCCGCGGTAGCGTGGTTACAAAACTACGGAATATGGTGACGCTCACCGTGCATTTCTGACGTCATTTCTAAAGCTGCTAGGAGGTTCGGAACTTTTTGGGCACCTCCAGTGGGATGTGATCAACATAAAAACCTGCTCATTCCGACAAAACTTCCATCGGTGAACAATTAACCGCGCTACCGCGGACGCGTGGTTACAATACTACGGAATATGGTGACGCTCAACGTGCAGTTCTGACGTCATTTCTAGAGCTGCTAGGAGCTTCGGATCTTTTTGGGCACCTCCAGTGGGATGTGATCAACAGGAAAACGTTATGATTTCGGCAAAACTTCCATCGGTGAACAATTAACCGCGCTACCGCGGACGCGTGGTTACAATACTACGGAATATGGTGACGCTCAACGTGCAGTTCTGACGTCATTTCTAGAGCTGCTAGGAGCTTCGGATCTTTTTGGGCACCTCCAGTGGGATGTGATCAACAGGAAAACGTTATGATTTCGGCAAAACTTCCATCGGTGAACAATTAACCGCGCTACCGCGGACGCGTGGTTACAATACTACGGAATATGGTGACGCTCAACGTGCAGTTCTGACGTCATTTCTAGAGCTGCTAGGAGCTTCGGATCTTTTTGGGCACCTCCAGTGGGATGTGATCAACAGGAAAACGTTATGATTTCGGCAAAACTTCCATCGGTGAACAATTAACCGCGCTACCGCGGACGCGTGGTTACAATACTACGGAATATGGTGACGCTCAACGTGCAGTTCTGACGTCATTTCTAGAGCTGCTAGGAGCTTCGGATCTTTTTGGGCACCTCCAGTGGGATGTGATCAACAGGAAAACGTAATGATTTCGGCAAAACTTCCATCGGTGAACAATTAACCGCGCTACCGCGGACGCGTGGTTACAATACTACGGAATATGGTGACGCTCAACGTGCAGTTCTGACGTCATTTCTAGAGCTGCTAGGAGCTTCGGATCTTTTTGGGCACCTCCAGTGGGATGTGATCAACAGGAAAACGTTATGATTTCGGCAAAACTTCCATCGGTGAACAATTAACCAGCGCTACCGCGGACGCGTGGTTACAATACTACGGAATATGGTGACGCTCAACGTGCAGTTCTGACGTCATTTCTAGAGCTGCTAGGAGCTTCGGATCTTTTGGGCACCTCCAGTGGGATGTGATAAAGAGGACAACCTGCTCATTCTGACAAAACTTCCATCGGTGAACAATTAACCGCGTGTCCGCGGTGGGGTGGTTACAAAACTACGGAATATGATGACGCTCACCGTGCATTTCTGACGTCATTTCTAAAGCTGCTAGGAGGTTCGGATCCTTTTGGGCACCTCCAGTGGGATGTGATCAACATAAAACCTGCTCATTCCGGAAAAAACTTCCATCGGTGAACAATTAACCGCGCGTTCGCGGTAGCGTGGTTAGAATACTACGGAATATGGTGACGCTCACCGTGCAGTTCTGACGTCATTTCTAGAGCTGCCAGGAGGTTCGGACCTTTTTTGACACCTCCAGTGGGATGTGATCAACAGGAAAACCTGCTCATTCTGGCAAAACTTCCATCGGTGAACAATTAACCGCGCGTCCGCGGTAGCTTGGTTACAATACTACGGAATATGGTGACGCTCACCGTGCAGTTCTGACGTCATTTCTAGAGCTGCTAGGAGGTTCGGATCATTTCGGGCATCTCCAGTATGATGTGATAAACGGAAAAACCTGCTCATTCCGGCAAAACTTCCATCGGTGAACAATTAACCGCGCGTCCGTGGTGGCGTGGTTACAATACTACGGAATATGGTGACGCTCACCTTGCAGTTGTGACGGCATTTCTAGAGCTGTTAGAAGGTTTGGGTCTTTTTGGGCACCTGCAGTGGGATGGGGTAAACAGAAAAACCTGCTCATGCCGGCAAAACTTCCATCGGTGAACAATTAACCGCGCGTCCGCGGTAGCGACGTTAGAATACTACGGAATATGTTGAGGCTCACCGTGCAGTTCTGACGTCATTTCTAGAGATGCTAGGAGGTTCGAATCTTTTTGGGCACCTCCAGTGGGATATGATTAACAGGAAAACCTGCTCATTCCGACAAAACTTCCATCGGTGAACAATTAACCGCGTGTCTGCGGTAAGGTGGTTACAAAACTACGGAATATGGTGACGCTCACCGTGCAGTTCTGACGTAATTTCTAGAGCTGTTAGAAGTTTCAGATCTTTTTGGGTACCTCCAGTGGGATGTGATAAACAGAAAATCCTGCTCATTCCGGCAAAACTTCCATCGGCGAACAATTAACCGCGCGTCCGCTGTAGCAACGTTACAATTCTACGGAATATTGTGACGCTCACCGTGCAGTTCTGACGTTATTTCTAGAGCTGCCAGGAGGTTCGGATCTTTTTGGGCACCTCCAGTGGGATGTGATTAACAGGAAAACCTGCTCATTCTGGCAAAACTTCCATCGGTGAACAATGAACCGCGCGTCCGCGTTAGCGACGTTACAATACTACGGAATATGATGACGCTCACCGTGCAGTTCTGACGTCATTTCTAGAGCTGCCAGGAGATTCGGATATTTTTGGATCCTCCATTGGGATGTGATTAACAGGAAAACCTGCTCCTTCCGGCAAAACTTCCATCGGTGAACAATTGACCGCGCTACCGCGGACGCGTGGTTACAATACTACGGAATATGGTGACGCTCAACGTGCAGTTCTGACGTCATTTCTAGAGCTGCTAGGAGCTTCGGATCTTTTTGGGCACCTCCAGTGGGATGTGATCAACAGGAAAACGTTATGATTTCGGCAAAACTTCCATCGGTGAACAATTAACCGCGCTACCGCGGTACGCGTGGTTACAATACTACGGAATATGGTGACGCTCAACGTGCAGTTCTGACGTCATTTCTAGAGCTGCTAGGAGCTTCGGATCTTTTTGGGCACCTCCAGTGGGATGTGATCAACAGGAAAACGTTATGATTTCGGCAAAACTTCCATCGGTGAACAATTAACCGCGCTACCGCGGACGCGTGGTTACAATACTACGGAATATGGTGACGCTCAACGTGCAGTTCTGACGTCATTTCTAGAGCTGCTAGGAGCTTCGGATCTTTTTGGGCACCTCCAGTGGGATGTGATCAACAGGAAAACGTATGATTTCGGCAAAACTTCCATCGGTGAACAATTAACCGCGCTACCGCGGACGCGTGGTTACAATACTACGGAATATGGTGACGCTCAACGTGCAGTTCTGACGTCATTTCTAGAGCTGCTAGGAGCTTCGGATCTTTTTGGGCACCTCCAGTGGGATGTGATCAACAGGAAAACGTTAATGATTTCGGCAAAACTTCCATCGGTGAACAATTAACCGCGCTACCGCGGACGCGTGGTTACAATACTACGGAATATGGTGACGCTCAACGTGCAGTTCTGACGTCATTTCTAGAGCTGCTAGGAGCTTCGGATCTTTTTGGGCACCTCCAGTGGGATGTGATGAACAGGAAAACGTAATGATTTCGGCAAAAAATTCCATCGGTGAACAATTAACCACCCTACCGCGGACGCGTGGTTACAATACTACGGAATATGGTGACGCTCAAACGTGCAGTTCTGACGCATTTCTAGAGCTGCTAGGAGCTTCGGATCTTTTGTGGGATGTGATCAACAGGAAAACCGTTATGATTCGGCAAACTTCCATCGGTGAACAATTAACCGACGCTAACCGCGGACGCGTGGTTACAATACTACGGAATATGTGAGCTCAACGTGCAGTTCTGACGTCATTTCTAGAGCTGCTAGGAGCTTCGGATCTTTTTGGGCACCTCCAGTGGGATGTGATCAGCAGGAAAACGTTATGATTCCGGCAAAACTTCCATCGGTGAACAATTAACCGCGCTACCGCGGACGCGTGGTTACAATACTACGGAATATGGTGACGCTCAACGTGCAGTTCTGACGTCATTTCTAGAGCTGCTAGGAGCTTCGGATCTTTTTGGGCACCTCCAGTGGGATGTGATCAACAGGAAAACGTAATGATTTCGGCAAAACTTCCATCGGTGAACAATTAACCGCGCTACCGCGGACGCGTGGTTACAATACTACGGAATATGGTGACGCTCAACGTGCAGTTCTGACGTCATTTCTAGAGCTGCTAGGAGCTTCGGATCTTTTTGGGCACCTCCAGTGGGATGTGATCAACAGGAAAACGTTATGATTTCGGCAAAACTTCCATCGGTGAACAATTAACCGCGCTACCGCGGACGCGTGGTTACAATACTACGGAATATGGTGACGCTCAACGTGCAGTTCTGACGTCATTTCTAGAGCTGCTAGGAGCTTCGGATCTTTTTGGGCACCTCCAGTGGGATGTGATCAACAGGAAAACGTTATGATTTCGGCAAAACTTCCATCGGTGAACAATTAACCGCGCTACCGCGGACGCGTGGTTACAATACTACGGAATATGGTGACGCTCAACGTGCAGTTCTGACGTCATTTCTAGAGCTGCTAGGAGCTTCGGATCTTTTTGGGCACCTCCAGTGGGATGTGATCAACAGGAAAACGTTATGATTTCGGCAAAACTTCCATCGGTGAACAATTAACCGCGCTACCGCGGACGCGTGGTTACAATACTACGGAATATGGTGACGCTCAACGTGCAGTTCTGACGTCATTTCTAGAGCTGCTAGGAGCTTCGGATCTTTTTGGGCACCTCCAGTGGGATGTGATCAACAGGAAAACGTTATGATTTCGGCAAAACTTCCATCGGTGAACAATTAACCGCGCTACCGCGGACGCGTGGTTACAATACTACGGAATATGGTGACGCTCAACGTGCAGTTCTGACGTCATTTCTAGAGCTGCTAGGAGCTTCGGATCTTTTTGGGCACCTCCAGTGGGATGTGATCAACAGGAAAACGTTATGATTTCGGCAAAACTTCCATCGGTGAACAATTAACCGCGCTACCGCGGACGCGTGGTTACAATACTACGGAATATGGTGACGCTCAACGTGCAGTTCTGACGTCATTTCTAGAGCTGCTAGGAGCTTCGGATCTTTTTGGGCACCTCCAGTGGGATGTGATCAACAGGAAAACGTTATGATTTCGGCAAAACTTCCATCGGTGAACAATTAACCGCGCTACCGCGGACGCGTGGTTACAATACTACGGAATATGGTGACGCTCAACGTGCAGTTCTGACGTCATTTCTAGAGCTGCTAGGAGCTTCGGATCTTTTTGGGCACCTCCAGTGGGATGTGATCAACAGGAAAACGTTATGATTTCGGCAAAACTTCCATCGGTGAACAATTAACCGCGCTACCGCGGACGCGTGGTTACAATACTACGGAATATGGTGACGCTCAACGTGCAGTTCTGACGTCATTTCTAGAGCTGCTAGGAGCTTCGGATCTTTTTGGGCACCTCCAGTGGGATGTGATCAACAGGAAAACGTTATGATTTCGGCAAAACTTCCATCGGTGAACAATTAACCGCGCTACCGCGGACGCGTGGTTACAATACTACGGAATATGGTGACGCTCAACGTGCAGTTCTGACGTCATTTCTAGAGCTGCTAGGAGCTTCGGATCTTTTTGGGCACCTCCAGTGGGATGTGATCAACAGGAAAACGTTATGATTTCGGCAAAACTTCCATCGGTGAACAATTAACCGCGCTACCGCGGACGCGTGGTTACAATACTACGGAATATGGTGACGCTCAACGTGCAGTTCTGACGTCATTTCTAGAGCTGCTAGGAGCTTCGGATCTTTTTGGGCACCTCCAGTGGGATGTGATCAACAGGAAAACGTTATGATTTCGGCAAAACTTCCATCGGTGAACAATTAACCGCGCTACCGCGGACGCGTGGTTACAATACTACGGAATATGGTGACGCTCAACGTGCAGTTCTGACGTCATTTCTAGAGCTGCTAGGAGCTTCGGATCTTTTTGGGCACCTCCAGTGGGATGTGATCAACAGGAAAACGTTATGATTTCGGCAAAACTTCCATCGGTGAACAATTAACCGCGCTACCGCGGACGCGTGGTTACAATACTACGGAATATGGTGACGCTCAACGTGCAGTTCTGACGTCATTTCTAGAGCTGCTAGGAGCTTCGGATCTTTTTGGGCACCTCCAGTGGGATGTGATCAACAGGAAAACGTATGATTTCGGCAAAACTTCCATCGGTGAACAATTAACCGCGCTACCGCGGACGCGTGGTTACAATACTACGGAATATGGTGACGCTCAACGTGCAGTTCTGACGTCATTTCTAGAGCTGCTAGGAGCTTCGGATCTTTTTGGGCACCTCCAGTGGGATGTGATCAACAGGAAAACGTTATGATTTCGGCAAAACTTCCATCGGTGAACAATTAACCGCGCTACCGCGGACGCGTGGTTACAATACTACGGAATATGGTGACGCTCAACGTGCAGTTCTGACGTCATTTCTAGAGCTGCTAGGAGCTTCGGATCTTTTTGGGCACCTCCAGTGGGATGTGATCAACAGGAAAACGTTATGATTTCGGCAAAACTTCCATCGGTGAACAATTAACCGCGCTACCGCGGACGCGTGGTTACAATACTACGGAATATGGTGACGCTCAACGTGCAGTTCTGACGTCATTTCTAGAGCTGCTAGGAGCTTCGGATCTTTTTGGGCACCTCCAGTGGGATGTGATCAACAGGAAAACGTTATGATTTCGGCAAAACTTCCATCGGTGAACAATTAACCGCGCTACCGCGGACGCGTGGTTACAATACTACGGAATATGGTGACGCTCAACGTGCAGTTCTGACGTCATTTCTAGAGCTGCTAGGAGCTTCGGATCTTTTTGGGCACCTCCAGTGGGATGTGATCAACAGGAAAACGTTATGATTTCGGCAAAACTTCCATCGGTGAACAATTAACCGCGCTACCGCGGACGCGTGGTTACAATACTACGGAATATGGTGACGCTCAACGTGCAGTTCTGACGTCATTTCTAGAGCTGCTAGGAGCTTCGGATCTTTTTGGGCACCTCCAGTGGGATGTGATCAACAGGAAAACGTTATGATTTCGGCAAAACTTCCATCGGTGAACAATTAACCGCGCTACCGCGGACGCGTGGTTACAATACTACGGAATATGGTGACGCTCAACGTGCAGTTCTGACGTCATTTCTAGAGCTGCTAGGAGCTTCGGATCTTTTTGGGCACCTCCAGTGGGATGTGATCAACAGGAAAACGTAATGATTTCGGCAAAACTTCCATCGGTGAACAATTAACCGCGCTACCGCGGACGCGTGGTTACAATACTACGGAATATGGTGACGCTCAACGTGCAGTTCTGACGTCATTTCTAGAGCTGCTAGGAGCTTCGGATCTTTTTGGGCACCTCCAGTGGGATGTGATCAACAGGAAAACGTTATGATTTCGGCAAAACTTCCATCGGTGAACAATTAACCGCGCTACCGCGGACGCGTGGTTACAATACTACGGAATATGGTGACGCTCAACGTGCAGTTCTGACGTCATTTCTAGAGCTGCTAGGAGCTTCGGATCTTTTTGGGCACCTCCAGTGGGATGTGATCAACAGGAAAACGTTATGATTTCGGCAAAACTTCCATCGGTGAACAATTAACCGCGCTACCGCGGACGCGTGGTTACAATACTACGGAATATGGTGACGCTCAACGTGCAGTTCTGACGTCATTTCTAGAGCTGCTAGGAGCTTCGGATCTTTTTGGGCACCTCCAGTGGGATGTGATCAACAGGAAAACGTTATGATTTCGGCAAAACTTCCATCGGTGAACAATTAACCGCGCTACCGCGGACGCGTGGTTACAATACTACGGAATATGGTGACGCTCAACGTGCAGTTCTGACGTCATTTCTAGAGCTGCTAGGAGCTTCGGATCTTTTTGGGCACCTCCAGTGGGATGTGATCAACAGGAAAACGTTATGATTTCGGCAAAACTTCCATCGGTGAACAATTAACCGCGCTACCGCGGACGCGTGGTTACAATACTACGGAATATGGTGACGCTCAACGTGCAGTTCTGACGTCATTTCTAGAGCTGCTAGGAGCTTCGGATCTTTTTGGGCACCTCCAGTGGGATGTGATCAACAGGAAAACGTTATGATTTCGGCAAAACTTCCATCGGTGAACAATTAACCGCGCTACCGCGGACGCGTGGTTACAATACTACGGAATATGGTGACGCTCAACGTGCAGTTCTGACGTCATTTCTAGAGCTGCTAGGAGCTTCGGATCTTTTTGGGCACCTCCAGTGGGATGTGATCAACAGGAAAACGTTATGATTTCGGCAAAACTTCCATCGGTGAACAATTAACCGCGCTACCGCGGACGCGTGGTTACAATACTACGGAATATGGTGACGCTCAACGTGCAGTTCTGACGTCATTTCTAGAGCTGCTAGGAGCTTCGGATCTTTTTGGGCACCTCCAGTGGGATGTGATCAACAGGAAAACGTTATGATTTCGGCAAAACTTCCATCGGTGAACAATTAACCGCGCTACCGCGGACGCGTGGTTACAATACTACGGAATATGGTGACGCTCAACGTGCAGTTCTGACGTCATTTCTAGAGCTGCTAGGAGCTTCGGATCTTTTTGGGCACCTCCAGTGGGATGTGATCAACAGGAAAACGTTATGATTTCGGCAAAACTTCCATCGGTGAACAATTAACCGCGCTACCGCGGACGCGTGGTTACAATACTACGGAATATGGTGACGCTCAACGTGCAGTTCTGACGTCATTTCTAGAGCTGCTAGGAGCTTCGGATCTTTTTGGGCACCTCCAGTGGGATGTGATCAACAGGAAAACGTTATGATTTCGGCAAAACTTCCATCGGTGAACAATTAACCGCGCTACCGCGGACGCGTGGTTACAATACTACGGAATATGGTGACGCTCAACGTGCAGTTCTGACGTCATTTCTAGAGCTGCTAGGAGCTTCGGATCTTTTTGGGCACCTCCAGTGGGATGTGATCAACAGGAAAACGTTATGATTTCGGCAAAACTTCCATCGGTGAACAATTAACCGCGCTACCGCGGACGCGTGGTTACAATACTACGGAATATGGTGACGCTCAACGTGCAGTTCTGACGTCATTTCTAGAGCTGCTAGGAGCTTCGGATCTTTTTGGGCACCTCCAGTGGGATGTGATCAACAGGAAAACGTTATGATTTCGGCAAAACTTCCATCGGTGAACAATTAACCGCGCTACCGCGGACGCGTGGTTACAATACTACGGAATATGGTGACGCTCAACGTGCAGTTCTGACGTCATTTCTAGAGCTGCTAGGAGCTTCGGATCTTTTTGGGCACCTCCAGTGGGATGTGATCAACAGGAAAACGTTATGATTTCGGCAAAACTTCCATCGGTGAACAATTAACCGCGCTACCGCGGACGCGTGGTTACAATACTACGGAATATGGTGACGCTCAACGTGCAGTTCTGACGTCATTTCTAGAGCTGCTAGGAGCTTCGGATCTTTTTGGGCACCTCCAGTGGGATGTGATCAACAGGAAAACGTTATGATTTCGGCAAAACTTCCATCGGTGAACAATTAACCGCGCTACCGCGGACGCGTGGTTACAATACTACGGAATATGGTGACGCTCAACGTGCAGTTCTGACGTCATTTCTAGAGCTGCTAGGAGCTTCGGATCTTTTTGGGCACCTCCAGTGGGATGTGATCAACAGGAAAACGTTATGATTTCGGCAAAACTTCCATCGGTGAACAATTAACCGCGCTACCGCGGACGCGTGGTTACAATACTACGGAATATGGTGACGCTCAACGTGCAGTTCTGACGTCATTTCTAGAGCTGCTAGGAGCTTCGGATCTTTTTGGGCACCTCCAGTGGGATGTGATCAACAGGAAAACGTAATGATTTCGGCAAAACTTCCATCGGTGAACAATTAACCGCGCTACCGCGGACGCGTGGTTACAATACTACGGAATATGGTGACGCTCAACGTGCAGTTCTGACGTCATTTCTAGAGCTGCTAGGAGCTTCGGATCTTTTTGGGCACCTCCAGTGGGATGTGATCAACAGGAAAACGTTATGATTTCGGCAAAACTTCCATCGGTGAACAATTAACCGCGCTACCGCGGACGCGTGGTTACAATACTACGGAATATGGTGACGCTCAACGTGCAGTTCTGACGTCATTTCTAGAGCTGCTAGGAGCTTCGGATCTTTTTGGGCACCTCCAGTGGGATGTGATCAACAGGAAAACGTTATGATTTCGGCAAAACTTCCATCGGTGAACAATTAACCGCGCTACCGCGGACGCGTGGTTACAATACTACGGAATATGGTGACGCTCAACGTGCAGTTCTGACGTCATTTCTAGAGCTGCTAGGAGCTTCGGATCTTTTTGGGCACCTCCAGTGGGATGTGATCAACAGGAAAACGTTATGATTTCGGCAAAACTTCCATCGGTGAACAATTAACCGCGCTACCGCGGACGCGTGGTTACAATACTACGGAATATGGTGACGCTCAACGTGCAGTTCTGACGTCATTTCTAGAGCTGCTAGGAGCTTCGGATCTTTTTGGGCACCTCCAGTGGGATGTGATCAACAGGAAAACGTTATGATTTCGGCAAAACTTCCATCGGTGAACAATTAACCGCGCTACCGCGGACGCGTGGTTACAATACTACGGAATATGGTGACGCTCAACGTGCAGTTCTGACGTCATTTCTAGAGCTGCTAGGAGCTTCGGATCTTTTTGGGCACCTCCAGTGGGATGTGATCAACAGGAAAACGTTATGATTTCGGCAAAACTTCCATCGGTGAACAATTAACCGCGCTACCGCGGACGCGTGGTTACAATACTACGGAATATGGTGACGCTCAACGTGCAGTTCTGACGTCATTTCTAGAGCTGCTAGGAGCTTCGGATCTTTTTGGGCACCTCCAGTGGGATGTGATCAACAGGAAAACGTATGATTTCGGCAAAACTTCCATCGGTGAACAATTAACCGCGCTACCGCGGACGCGTGGTTACAATACTACGGAATATGGTGACGCTCAACGTGCAGTTCTGACGTCATTTCTAGAGCTGCTAGGAGCTTCGGATCTTTTTGGGCACCTCCAGTGGGATGTGATCAACAGGAAAACGTTATGATTTCGGCAAAACTTCCATCGGTGAACAATTAACCGCGCTACCGCGGACGCGTGGTTACAATACTACGGAATATGGTGACGCTCAACGTGCAGTTCTGACGTCATTTCTAGAGCTGCTAGGAGCTTCGGATCTTTTTGGGCACCTCCAGTGGGATGTGATCAACAGGAAAACGTTATGATTTCGGCAAAACTTCCATCGGTGAACAATTAACCGCGCTACCGCGGACGCGTGGTTACAATACTACGGAATATGGTGACGCTCAACGTGCAGTTCTGACGTCATTTCTAGAGCTGCTAGGAGCTTCGGATCTTTTTGGGCACCTCCAGTGGGATGTGATCAACAGGAAAACGTAATGATTTCGGCAAAACTTCCATCGGTGAACAATTAACCGCGCTACCGCGGACGCGTGGTTACAATACTACGGAATATGGTGACGCTCAACGTGCAGTTCTGACGTCATTTCTAGAGCTGCTAGGAGCTTCGGATCTTTTTGGGCACCTCCAGTGGGATGTGATCAACAGGAAAACGTTATGATTTCGGCAAAACTTCCATCGGTGAACAATTAACCGCGCTACCGCGGACGCGTGGTTACAATACTACGGAATATGGTGACGCTCAACGTGCAGTTCTGACGTCATTTCTAGAGCTGCTAGGAGCTTCGGATCTTTTTGGGCACCTCCAGTGGGATGTGATCAACAGGAAAACGTTATGATTTCGGCAAAACTTCCATCGGTGAACAATTAACCGCGCTACCGCGGACGCGTGGTTACAATACTACGGAATATGGTGACGCTCAACGTGCAGTTCTGACGTCATTTCTAGAGCTGCTAGGAGCTTCGGATCTTTTTGGGCACCTCCAGTGGGATGTGATCAACAGGAAAACGTTATGATTTCGGCAAAACTTCCATCGGTGAACAATTAACCGCGCTACCGCGGACGCGTGGTTACAATACTACGGAATATGGTGACGCTCAACGTGCAGTTCTGACGTCATTTCTAGAGCTGCTAGGAGCTTCGGATCTTTTTGGGCACCTCCAGTGGGATGTGATCAACAGGAAAACGTTATGATTTCGGCAAAACTTCCATCGGTGAACAATTAACCGCGCTACCGCGGACGCGTGGTTACAATACTACGGAATATGGTGACGCTCAACGTGCAGTTCTGACGTCATTTCTAGAGCTGCTAGGAGCTTCGGATCTTTTTGGGCACCTCCAGTGGGATGTGATCAACAGGAAAACGTTATGATTTCGGCAAAACTTCCATCGGTGAACAATTAACCGCGCTACCGCGGACGCGTGGTTACAATACTACGGAATATGGTGACGCTCAACGTGCAGTTCTGACGTCATTTCTAGAGCTGCTAGGAGCTTCGGATCTTTTTGGGCACCTCCAGTGGGATGTGATCAACAGGAAAACGTTATGATTTCGGCAAAACTTCCATCGGTGAACAATTAACCGCGCTACCGCGGACGCGTGGTTACAATACTACGGAATATGGTGACGCTCAACGTGCAGTTCTGACGTCATTTCTAGAGCTGCTAGGAGCTTCGGATCTTTTTGGGCACCTCCAGTGGGATGTGATCAACAGGAAAACGTTATGATTTCGGCAAAACTTCCATCGGTGAACAATTAACCGCGCTACCGCGGACGCGTGGTTACAATACTACGGAATATGGTGACGCTCAACGTGCAGTTCTGACGTCATTTCTAGAGCTGCTAGGAGCTTCGGATCTTTTTGGGCACCTCCAGTGGGATGTGATCAACAGGAAAACGTTATGATTTCGGCAAAACTTCCATCGGTGAACAATTAACCGCGCTACCGCGGACGCGTGGTTACAATACTACGGAATATGGTGACGCTCAACGTGCAGTTCTGACGTCATTTCTAGAGCTGCTAGGAGCTTCGGATCTTTTTGGGCACCTCCAGTGGGATGTGATCAACAGGAAAACGTTATGATTTCGGCAAAACTTCCATCGGTGAACAATTAACCGCGCTACCGCGGACGCGTGGTTACAATACTACGGAATATGGTGACGCTCAACGTGCAGTTCTGACGTCATTTCTAGAGCTGCTAGGAGCTTCGGATCTTTTTGGGCACCTCCAGTGGGATGTGATCAACAGGAAAACGTATGATTTCGGCAAAACTTCCATCGGTGAACAATTAACCGCGCTACCGCGGACGCGTGGTTACAATACTACGGAATATGGTGACGCTCAACGTGCAGTTCTGACGTCATTTCTAGAGCTGCTAGGAGCTTCGGATCTTTTTGGGCACCTCCAGTGGGATGTGATCAACAGGAAAACGTTATGATTTCGGCAAAACTTCCATCGGTGAACAATTAACCGCGCTACCGCGGACGCGTGGTTACAATACTACGGAATATGGTGACGCTCAACGTGCAGTTCTGACGTCATTTCTAGAGCTGCTAGGAGCTTCGGATCTTTTTGGGCACCTCCAGTGGGATGTGATCAACAGGAAAACGTTATGATTTCGGCAAAACTTCCATCGGTGAACAATTAACCAGCGCTACCGCGGACGCGTGGTTACAATACTACGGAATATGGTGACGCTCAACGTGCAGTTCTGACGTCATTTCTAGAGCTGCTAGGAGCTTCGGATCTTTTTGGGCACCTCCAGTGGGATGTGATCAACAGGAAAACGTTATGATTTCGGCAAAACTTCCATCGGTGAACAATTAACCGCGCTACCGCGGACGCGTGGTTACAATACTACGGAATATGGTGACGCTCAACGTGCAGTTCTGACGTCATTTCTAGAGCTGCTAGGAGCTTCGGATCTTTTTGGGCACCTCCAGTGGGATGTGATCAACAGGAAAACGTTATGATTTCGGCAAAACTTCCATCGGTGAACAATTAACCGCGCTACCGCGGACGCGTGGTTACAATACTACGGAATATGGTGACGCTCAACGTGCAGTTCTGACGTCATTTCTAGAGCTGCTAGGAGCTTCGGATCTTTTTGGGCACCTCCAGTGGGATGTGATCAACAGGAAAACGTTATGATTTCGGCAAAACTTCCATCGGTGAACAATTAACCGCGCTACCGCGGACGCGTGGTTACAATACTACGGAATATGGTGACGCTCAACGTGCAGTTCTGACGTCATTTCTAGAGCTGCTAGGAGCTTCGGATCTTTTTGGGCACCTCCAGTGGGATGTGATCAACAGGAAAACGTTATGATTTCGGCAAAACTTCCATCGGTGAACAATTAACCGCGCTACCGCGGACGCGTGGTTACAATACTACGGAATATGGTGACGCTCAACGTGCAGTTCTGACGTCATTTCTAGAGCTGCTAGGAGCTTCGGATCTTTTTGGGCACCTCCAGTGGGATGTGATCAACAGGAAAACGTTATGATTTCGGCAAAACTTCCATCGGTGAACAATTAACCGCGCTACCGCGGACGCGTGGTTACAATACTACGGAATATGGTGACGCTCAACGTGCAGTTCTGACGTCATTTCTAGAGCTGCTAGGAGCTTCGGATCTTTTTGGGCACCTCCAGTGGGATGTGATCAACAGGAAAACGTTATGATTTCGGCAAAACTTCCATCGGTGAACAATTAACCGCGCTACCGCGGACGCGTGGTTACAATACTACGGAATATGGTGACGCTCAACGTGCAGTTCTGACGTCATTTCTAGAGCTGCTAGGAGCTTCGGATCTTTTTGGGCACCTCCAGTGGGATGTGATCAACAGGAAAACGTATGATTTCGGCAAAACTTCCATCGGTGAACAATTAACCGCGCTACCGCGGACGCGTGGTTACAATACTACGGAATATGGTGACGCTCAACGTGCAGTTCTGACGTCATTTCTAGAGCTGCTAGGAGCTTCGGATCTTTTTGGGCACCTCCAGTGGGATGTGATCAACAGGAAAACGTTATGATTTCGGCAAAACTTCCATCGGTGAACAATTAACCGCGCTACCGCGGACGCGTGGTTACAATACTACGGAATATGGTGACGCTCAACGTGCAGTTCTGACGTCATTTCTAGAGCTGCTAGGAGCTTCGGATCTTTTTGGGCACCTCCAGTGGGATGTGATCAACAGGAAAACGTTATGATTTCGGCAAAACTTCCATCGGTGAACAATTAACCGCGCTACCGCGGACGCGTGGTTACAATACTACGGAATATGGTGACGCTCAACGTGCAGTTCTGACGTCATTTCTAGAGCTGCTAGGAGCTTCGGATCTTTTTGGGCACCTCCAGTGGGATGTGATCAACAGGAAAACGTTATGATTTCGGCAAAACTTCCATCGGTGAACAATTAACCACGCTACCGCGGACGCGTGGTTACAATACTACGGAATATGGTGACGCTCAACGTGCAGTTCTGACGTCATTTCTAGAGCTGCTAGGAGCTTCGGATCTTTTTGGGCACCTCCAGTGGGATGTGATCAACAGGAAAACGTTATGATTTCGGCAAAACTTCCATCGGTGAACAATTAACCACGCTACCGCGGACGCGTGGTTACAATACTACGGAATATGGTGACGCTCAACGTGCAGTTCTGACGTCATTTCTAGAGCTGCTAGGAGCTTCGGATCTTTTTGGGCACCTCCAGTGGGATGTGATCAACAGGAAAACGTTATGATTTCGGCAAAACTTCCATCGGTGAACAATTAACCGCGCTACCGCGGACGCGTGGTTACAATACTACGGAATATGGTGACGCTCAACGTGCAGTTCTGACGTCATTTCTAGAGCTGCTAGGAGCTTCGGATCTTTTTGGGCACCTCCAGTGGGATGTGATCAACAGGAAAACGTTATGATTTCGGCAAAACTTCCATCGGTGAACAATTAACCGCGCTACCGCGGTCGCGTGGTTACAATACTACGGAATATGGTGACGCTCACCGTGCAGTTCTGACGTCATTTCTAGAGCTGCTAGGAGCTTCGGATCTTTTTGGGCACCTCCAGTGGGATGTGATCAACAGGAAAACCTGTATGATTTCGGCAAAACTTCCATCGGTGAACAATTAACCGCGCTACCGCGGACGCGTGGTTACAATACTACGGAATATGGTGACGCTCAACGTGCAGTTCTGACGTCATTTCTAGAGCTGCTAGGAGCTTCGGATCTTTTTGGGCACCTCCAGTGGGATGTGATCAACAGGAAAACGTTATGATTCGGCAAAACTTCCATCGGTGAACAATTAACCGCGCTACCGCGGACGCGTGGTTACAATACTACGGAATATGGTGACGCTCAACGTGCAGTTCTGACGTCATTTCTAGAGCTGCTAGGAGCTTCGGATCTTTTTGGGCACCTCCAGTGGGATGTGATCAACAGGAAAACGTTATGATTTCGGCAAAACTTCCATCGGTGAACAATTAACCGCGCTACCGCGGACGCGTGGTTACAATACTACGGAATATGGTGACGCTCAACGTGCAGTTCTGACGTCATTTCTAGAGCTGCTAGGAGCTTCGGATCTTTTTGGGCACCTCCAGTGGGATGTGATCAACAGGAAAACGTTATGATTTCGGCAAAACTTCCATCGGTGAACAATTAACCGCGCTACCGCGGACGCGTGGTTACAATACTACGGAATATGGTGACGCTCAACGTGCAGTTCTGACGTCATTTCTAGAGCTGCTAGGAGCTTCGGATCTTTTTGGGCACCTCCAGTGGGATGTGATCAACAGGAAAACGTAATGATTTCGGCAAAACTTCCATCGGTGAACAATTAACCGCGCTACCGCGGACGCGTGGTTACAATACTACGGAATATGGTGACGCTCAACGTGCAGTTCTGACGTCATTTCTAGAGCTGCTAGGAGCTTCGGATCTTTTTGGGCACCTCCAGTGGGATGTGATCAACATAAAAACCTCATTCCGGCAAAACTTCCATCGGTAAACAATTAACCGCGCGTCCGCGGTAGCGACGTTACAATACTACGGAATATGATGACGCTCATCGTGCAGTTCTGACGTCATTTCTAGAGCTGCGAGGAGGTTCGGATCTTTTTTGGCTCCTCCATTCGGATGTGATTAACCGGAAAACCTGCTCTTTGCGGCAAAACTTCCATCGGTGAACAGACGCGCGGTAGGGACGTTACAATACTACGGAATATGTTGACGCTCACCGTGCAATTCTGACGTCATTTCTAGAGCTGCTAGGAGGTTCGAATCTTTTTGGGCATCTCCAGTGGGATATGATTAACAGGAAAACCTGCCTATTCCGGCAAAACTTCCATCGGTGAACAATTTACCGCGTGTCCGCGGTAACGTGGTTACAAACTACGGAATATGGTGACGCTCAGCGTGCATTTCTGACGTCATTTCTAGAGCTGCTAGGAGCTTCGGATCTTTTTGGGCACCTCCAGTGGGATGTGATCAACAGGAAAACGTTATGATTTCGGCAAAACTTCCATCGGTGAACAATTAACCGCGCTACCGCGGACGCGTGGTTACAATACTACGGAATATGGTGACGCTCAACGTGCAGTTCTGACGTCATTTCTAGAGCTGCTAGGAGCTTCGGATCTTTTTGGGCACCTCCAGTGGGATGTGATCAACAGGAAAACGTTATGATTTCGGCAAAACTTCCATCGGTGAACAATTAACCGCGCTACCGCGGACGCGTGGTTACAATACTACGGAATATGGTGACGCTCAACGT
Organism: Pecten maximus; assembly: GCF_902652985.1. NCBI lineage: Eukaryota > Metazoa > Mollusca > Bivalvia > Pectinida > Pectinidae > Pecten > Pecten maximus. The sequence goes on along the minus strand of NC_047024.1, from coordinate 71,349 downwards.
GCAGTTCTGACGTCATTTCTAGAGCTGCTAGGAGCTTCGGATCTTTTTGGGCACCTCCAGTGGGATGTGATCAACAGGAAAACGTTATGATTTCGGCAAAACTTCCATCGGTGAACAATTAACCGCGCTACCGCGGACGCGTGGTTACAATACTACGGAATATGGTGACGCTCAACGTGCAGTTCTGACGTCATTTCTAGAGCTGCTAGGAGCTTCGGATCTTTTTGGGCACCTCCAGTGGGATGTGATCAACAGGAAAACGTTATGATTTCGGCAAAACTTCCATCGGTGAACAATTAACCGCGCTACCGCGGACGCGTGGTTACAATACTACGGAATATGGTGACGCTCAACGTGCAGTTCTGACGTCATTTCTAGAGCTGCTAGGAGCTTCGGATCTTTTTGGGCACCTCCAGTGGGATGTGATCAACAGGAAAACGTTATGATTTCGGCAAAACTTCCATCGGTGAACAATTAACCGCGCTACCGCGGACGCGTGGTTACAATACTACGGAATATGGTGACGCTCAACGTGCAGTTCTGACGTCATTTCTAGAGCTGCTAGGAGCTTCGGATCTTTTTGGGCACCTCCAGTGGGATGTGATCAACAGGAAAACGTTATGATTTCGGCAAAACTTCCATCGGTGAACAATTAACCGCGCTACCGCGGACGCGTGGTTACAATACTACGGAATATGGTGACGCTCAACGTGCAGTTCTGACGTCATTTCTAGAGCTGCTAGGAGCTTCGGATCTTTTTGGGCACCTCCAGTGGGATGTGATCAACAGGAAAACGTTATGATTTCGGCAAAACTTCCATCGGTGAACAATTAACCAGCGCTACCGCGGACGCGTGGTTACAATACTACGGAATATGGTGACGCTCAACGTGCAGTTCTGACGTCATTTCTAGAGCTGCTAGGAGCTTCGGATCTTTTTGGGCACCTCCAGTGGGATGTGATCAACAGGAAAACGTAATGATTTCGGCAAAACTTCCATCGGTGAACAATTAACCGCGCTACCGCGGACGCGTGGTTACAATACTACGGAATATGGTGACGCTCAACGTGCAGTTCTGACGTCATTTCTAGAGCTGCTAGGAGCTTCGGATCTTTTTGGGCACCTCCAGTGGGATGTGATCAACAGGAAAACGTTATGATTTCGGCAAAACTTCCATCGGTGAACAATTAACCGCGCTACCGCGGACGCGTGGTTACAATACTACGGAATATGGTGACGCTCAACGTGCAGTTCTGACGTCATTTCTAGAGCTGCTAGGAGCTTCGGATCTTTTTGGGCACCTCCAGTGGGATGTGATCAACAGGAAAACGTATGATTTCGGCAAAACTTCCATCGGTGAACAATTAACCGCGCTACCGCGGACGCGTGGTTACAATACTACGGAATATGGTGACGCTCAACGTGCAGTTCTGACGTCATTTCTAGAGCTGCTAGGAGCTTCGGATCTTTTTGGGCACCTCCAGTGGGATGTGATCAACAGGAAAACGTTATGATTTCGGCAAAACTTCCATCGGTGAACAATTAACCGCGCTACCGCGGACGCGTGGTTACAATACTACGGAATATGGTGACGCTCAACGTGCAGTTCTGACGTCATTTCTAGAGCTGCTAGGAGCTTCGGATCTTTTTGGGCACCTCCAGTGGGATGTGATCAACAGGAAAACGTTATGATTTCGGCAAAACTTCCATCGGTGAACAATTAACCGCGCTACCGCGGACGCGTGGTTACAATACTACGGAATATGGTGACGCTCAACGTGCAGTTCTGACGTCATTTCTAGAGCTGCTAGGAGCTTCGGATCTTTTTGGGCACCTCCAGTGGGATGTGATCAACAGGAAAACGTAATGATTTCGGCAAAACTTCCATCGGTGAACAATTAACCGCGCTACCGCGGACGCGTGGTTACAATACTACGGAATATGGTGACGCTCAACGTGCAGTTCTGACGTCATTTCTAGAGCTGCTAGGAGCTTCGGATCTTTTTGGGCACCTCCAGTGGGATGTGATCAACAGGAAAACGTAATGATTTCGGCAAAACTTCCATCGGTGAACAATTAACCGCGCTACCGCGGACGCGTGGTTACAATACTACGGAATATGGTGACGCTCAACGTGCAGTTCTGACGTCATTTCTAGAGCTGCTAGGAGCTTCGGATCTTTTTGGGCACCTCCAGTGGGATGTGATCAACAGGAAAACGTTATGATTTCGGCAAAACTTCCATCGGTGAACAATTAACCAGCGCTACCGCGGACGCGTGGTTACAATACTACGGAATATGGTGACGCTCAACGTGCAGTTCTGACGTCATTTCTAGAGCTGCTAGGAGCTTCGGATCTTTTTGGGCACCTCCAGTGGGATGTGATCAACAGGAAAACGTTATGATTTCGGCAAAACTTCCATCGGTGAACAATTAACCAGCGCTACCGCGGACGCGTGGTTACAATACTACGGAATATGGTGACGCTCAACGTGCAGTTCTGACGTCATTTCTAGAGCTGCTAGGAGCTTCGGATCTTTTTGGGCACCTCCAGTGGGATGTGATCAACAGGAAAACGTTATGATTTCGGCAAAACTTCCATCGGTGAACAATTAACCGCGCTACCGCGGACGCGTGGTTACAATACTACGGAATATGGTGACGCTCAACGTGCAGTTCTGACGTCATTTCTAGAGCTGCTAGGAGCTTCGGATCTTTTTGGGCACCTCCAGTGGGATGTGATCAACAGGAAAACGTTATGATTTCGGCAAAACTTCCATCGGTGAACAATTAACCAGCGCTACCGCGGACGCGTGGTTACAATACTACGGAATATGGTGACGCTCAACGTGCAGTTCTGACGTCATTTCTAGAGCTGCTAGGAGCTTCGGATCTTTTTGGGCACCTCCAGTGGGATGTGATCAACAGGAAAACGTTATGATTTCGGCAAAACTTCCATCGGTGAACAATTAACCGCGCTACCGCGGACGCGTGGTTACAATACTACGGAATATGGTGACGCTCAACGTGCAGTTCTGACGTCATTTCTAGAGCTGCTAGGAGCTTCGGATCTTTTTGGGCACCTCCAGTGGGATGTGATCAACAGGAAAACGTTATGATTTCGGCAAAACTTCCATCGGTGAACAATTAACCGCGCTACCGCGGACGCGTGGTTACAATACTACGGAATATGGTGACGCTCAACGTGCAGTTCTGACGTCATTTCTAGAGCTGCTAGGAGCTTCGGATCTTTTTGGGCACCTCCAGTGGGATGTGATCAACAGGAAAACGTATGATTTCGGCAAAACTTCCATCGGTGAACAATTAACCGCGCTACCGCGGACGCGTGGTTACAATACTACGGAATATGGTGACGCTCAACGTGCAGTTCTGACGTCATTTCTAGAGCTGCTAGGAGCTTCGGATCTTTTTGGGCACCTCCAGTGGGATGTGATCAACAGGAAAACGTTATGATTTCGGCAAAACTTCCATCGGTGAACAATTAACCACGCTACCGCGGACGCGTGGTTACAATACTACGGAATATGGTGACGCTCAACGTGCAGTTCTGACGTCATTTCTAGAGCTGCTAGGAGCTTCGGATCTTTTTGGGCACCTCCAGTGGGATGTGATCAACAGGAAAACGTTATTATGATTTCGGCAAAACTTCCATCGGTGAACAATTAACCGCGCTACCGCGGACGCGTGGTTACAATACTACGGAATATGGTGACGCTCAACGTGCAGTTCTGACGTCATTTCTAGAGCTGCTAGGAGCTTCGGATCTTTTTGGGCACCTCCAGTGGGATGTGATCAACAGGAAAACGTTATGATTTCGGCAAAACTTCCATCGGTGAACAATTAACCGCGCTACCGCGGACGCGTGGTTACAATACTACGGAATATGGTGACGCTCAACGTGCAGTTCTGACGTCATTTCTAGAGCTGCTAGGAGCTTCGGATCTTTTTGGGCACCTCCAGTGGGATGTGATCAACAGGAAAACGTTATGATTTCGGCAAAACTTCCATCGGTGAACAATTAACCGCGCTACCGCGGACGCGTGGTTACAATACTACGGAATATGGTGACGCTCAACGTGCAGTTCTGACGTCATTTCTAGAGCTGCTAGGAGCTTCGGATCTTTTTGGGCACCTCCAGTGGGATGTGATCAACAGGAAAACGTTATGATTTCGGCAAAACTTCCATCGGTGAACAATTAACCGCGCTACCGCGGACGCGTGGTTACAATACTACGGAATATGGTGACGCTCAACGTGCAGTTCTGACGTCATTTCTAGAGCTGCTAGGAGCTTCGGATCTTTTTGGGCACCTCCAGTGGGATGTGATCAACAGGAAAACGTATGATTTCGGCAAAACTTCCATCGGTGAACAATTAACCGCGCTACCGCGGACGCGTGGTTACAATACTACGGAATATGGTGACGCTCAACGTGCAGTTCTGACGTCATTTCTAGAGCTGCTAGGAGCTTCGGATCTTTTTGGGCACCTCCAGTGGGATGTGATCAACAGGAAAACGTTATGATTTCGGCAAAACTTCCATCGGTGAACAATTAACCGCGCTACCGCGGACGCGTGGTTACAATACTACGGAATATGGTGACGCTCAACGTGCAGTTCTGACGTCATTTCTAGAGCTGCTAGGAGCTTCGGATCTTTTTGGGCACCTCCAGTGGGATGTGATCAACAGGAAAACGTTATGATTTCGGCAAAACTTCCATCGGTGAACAATTAACCGCGCTACCGCGGACGCGTGGTTACAATACTACGGAATATGGTGACGCTCAACGTGCAGTTCTGACGTCATTTCTAGAGCTGCTAGGAGCTTCGGATCTTTTTGGGCACCTCCAGTGGGATGTGATCAACAGGAAAACGTTATGATTTCGGCAAAACTTCCATCGGTGAACAATTAACCAGCGCTACCGCGGACGCGTGGTTACAATACTACGGAATATGGTGACGCTCAACGTGCAGTTCTGACGTCATTTCTAGAGCTGCTAGGAGCTTCGGATCTTTTTGGGCACCTCCAGTGGGATGTGATCAACAGGAAAACGTTATGATTTCGGCAAAACTTCCATCGGTGAACAATTAACCGCGCTACCGCGGACGCGTGGTTACAATACTACGGAATATGGTGACGCTCAACGTGCAGTTCTGACGTCATTTCTAGAGCTGCTAGGAGCTTCGGATCTTTTTGGGCACCTCCAGTGGGATGTGATCAACAGGAAAACGTTATGATTTCGGCAAAACTTCCATCGGTGAACAATTAACCACGCTACCGCGGACGCGTGGTTACAATACTACGGAATATGGTGACGCTCAACGTGCAGTTCTGACGTCATTTCTAGAGCTGCTAGGAGCTTCGGATCTTTTTGGGCACCTCCAGTGGGATGTGATCAACAGGAAAACGTTATGATTTCGGCAAAACTTCCATCGGTGAACAATTAACCGCGCTACCGCGGACGCGTGGTTACAATACTACGGAATATGGTGACGCTCAACGTGCAGTTCTGACGTCATTTCTAGAGCTGCTAGGAGCTTCGGATCTTTTTGGGCACCTCCAGTGGGATGTGATCAACAGGAAAACGTAATGATTTCGGCAAAACTTCCATCGGTGAACAATTAACCGCGCTACCGCGGTCGCGAGGTTACAATACTACGGAATATGGTGACGCTCACCGTGCAGTTCTGACGTCATTTTCTAGAGCGGCTAGGAGGTTCCGATCATTTTGGGCACCTCCAGTGGGATGTGATGAAGCAGGAAAACCTGCTCATTCCGACAAAACTTCCATCGGTGAACAATTAACCGCGTGTCCGCGGTAGCGTGGTTACAAATACTACGGAATATGGTGACGCTCACCGTGCATTTCTGACTTCATTTCTAGAGCTGCTAGGAGGTTCGGGATCTTTTTGGGCACCTCCAGTGGGATGTGATAAACAGAAAATCCTGCTCATTCCTGCAAAATTTCCATCGGCGAACAATTAACCGCGCGTCCGCGGTACCAACGTTACAATTCTACGGAATATTGTGACGCTCACCGTGCAGTTCTGACGTCAATTCTAGAGCTGCCAGGAGGTTCGGATCTTTTTGGGCACCTCCAGTGGGATGTGATTAACAGGAAAACCCTGCACATTCCGGCAAAACTTCCATCGGTGAACAATTAACCGCGCGTCCGCGGTAGCGTGATTAGAATACTACGGAATATGGTGACACTCACCGTGCAGTTCTGACGTCATTTCTAAAGCTGCTAGGAGGTTCGGATCTTTTTGGGCACCTCCAGTGGGATGTGATCAACATAAAAACCTTCTCATTCCGGCAAAACTTCCATCGGTAAACAATTAACCGCGCGTCCGCGGTAGCGACGTTACAATACTACGGAATATGATGACGCTCATCGTGCAGTTCTGACGTCATTTCTAGAGCTGCCAGGAGGTTCGGATCTTTTTTGGCTCCTCCATTCGGATGTGATTAACCGGAAAACCTGCTCTTGCGGCAAAACTTCCATCGGTGAACAATTAACCAGGCGTCCGCGGTAGCGGACGCGTGGTTACAATACTACGGAATATGTTGACGCTCACCGTGCAATTCTGACGTCATTTCTAGAGCTGTTAGAAGTTCGGATCTTTTTGGGTACCTCCAGTGGGATGTGATAAACAGAAAATCCTGCTCATTCCGGCAAAACTTCCATCGGCGAACAATTAACCGCGCGTCCGCGGTAGCAACGTTACAATTCTACGGAATATTGTGACGCTCACCGTGCAGTTCTGACGTCATTTCTAGAGCTGCCAGGAGGTTCGGATCTTTTTTGGCTCCTCCATTCGAATGTGATTAACCGGAAAACCTGCTCTTTGCGGCAAAACTTCCATCGGTGAACAATTAACCGCGCGTCCGCGGTAGCGTGGTTACAATACTACGGAATATGTTGACGCTCACCGTGCATTTCTGACGTCATTTCTAGTGCTGGTAGGAGGTTTGGATCTTTTTGGGCACCTCCAGTGGGATGTGATCAACAGGAAAACCTGCCTATTCCGGCAAAACTTCCATCGGTGAACAATTAACCGCGCGTCCGCGGTAGCGACGTTACAATACTACGGAATATGGTGACGTTCACCGTGCAGTTCTGACGTCATTTCTAGAGCTGTTAGAAGTTTCGGATCTTTTTGGGTACCTCCAGTGGGATGTGATAAACAGAAAATCCTGCTCATTCCGGCAAAACTTCCACCGGCGAACAATTAACCGCGCGTCCGCGGTAGCAACGTTACAATTCTACGGAATATTGTGACGCTCACTGTGCAGTTCTGACGTTATTTCTAGAGCTGCGAGGAGGTTCGGATCTTTTTGGGCACCTCCAGTGGGATGTGATTAACAGGAAAACCTGCCTATTCCGGCAAAACTTCCATCGGTGAACAATTAACCGCGCGTCCGCGGTAGCGACGTTACAATACTACGGAATATGGTGACGTTCACCGTGCAGTTCTGACGTCATTTCTAGAGCTGTTAGAAGTTTCGGATCTTTTTGGGTACCTCCAGTGGGATGTGATAAACAGAAAATCCTGCTCATTCCGGCAAAACTTCCATCGGCGAACAATTAACCGCGCGTCCGCGGTAGCAACGTTACAATTCTACGGAATATTGTGACGCTCACTGTGCAGTTCTGACGTTATTTCTAGAGCTGCGAGGAGGTTCGGATCTTTTTGGGCACCTCCAGTGGGATGTGATTAACAGGAAAACCTGCTCATTCTGGCAAAACTTCCATCGGTGAACAATGAACCGCGTGTCCGCGTTAGCGACGTTACAATACTACGGAATATGATGACGCTCACCGTGCAGTTCTGACGTCATTTCTAGAGCTGCCAGGAGATTCGGATATTTTTTGGATCCTCCATTGGGATGTGATTAACAGGAAAACCTGCTCCTTCCGGCAAAACTTCCATCGGTGAACAATTAACCGCGCGTCCGCGTAGCGACGTTACAATACTACGGAATATGTTGACGCTCACCGTGCAGTTTTGACGTCATTTCCAGAGCTGCTAGGAGGTTACGATCTTTTTTGGGAACTCCAGTGGGATGTGATTAACAGGACAAACTGCTCATTCCGTTCCGGCAAAACTTCCATCGGTGAACAATTAAACCCGCGCGTGCGCGTAGGGGGGTTAGAATACTAACGGAATATGGTGCACGCTCCCGTGCAGTTCTACGTCATTTCTAGCGGCTAGGAGGTTCGAATCTTTTGGGCACCTCCAGTGGGATGTGATTAAGAAGGAAAACCTTCCTCATTCCGGCAAAACTTCCATCGGTGAACAATTAACCGCGCGTCCGCGGTAGCGTGGTTACAATCCTACGGAATATGGTGACGCTCACCGTGCAGTTCTGACGGCATTTCTAGAGCTGCTAGGAGGTTCGGATCTTTTTGGGCACCTCCAGTGGATGTGATAACAGGAAAACCTGCTCATTCCTGCAAAACTTCCATCGGTGAACAATTAACCGCGCGTCCGCGGTACCAAGCGTGGTACAATACTTACGGAATATTGGTGACGCTCACCGTGCAGTTTCTGACGTCATTCTAGAGCTGCTAGGAGGTTCGGATCTTTTTGGGCACCTCCAGTGGGATGGGATAACATGAAAACCTGCTCATTCCGGCCAAACTTCCATCGGTAACAATTAACCGCGCGTCCGCGGTAGGCGTGAGTTACAATAACTACGGAATATGGTGACGCTCACCGTGCAGTTCTGACGTCATTTCTAGAGCTGCTAGGAGGTTCGATCTTTTTGGGCACCTCCAGTGGGATGTGATCAACATAAAAACCTCATTCGGCAAAAACTTCCATCGGTAAACAATTAACCGCGCGTCCGCGGTAGCGACGTTACAATTACTACGGAATATTGATGACGCTCATCGTTCAGTTCTGACGTCATTTCTAGAGCTGCCCAGGAGGTTCGGATCTTTTTTGGCTCCTCCATTCGATGCGATTAACCGGAAAACATGCTCTTTGCGGCAAACTTCCGATCGGTGAACAATTAACCGGCGTCCGCGGTAGCGTGGTTACAATACTACGGAATATGTTGACGCTCAACGTGCAGTTCTGACGTCATTTCTAGAGCTGTAGGAAGGTTCGGATTTTTTGGGTACCTCCAGTGGGATGTGATAAACAGAAAATCCTGCTCATTCGGGAAAACTTCCATCGGCGAACAATTAACCGCGCGTCCGCGGTAGCGAACGTTACAATTCTACGGAATATGGTGACGCTCAACGTGCAGTTCTGACGGTCATTTCTAGAGCTGTCAGGAGATTCGGATCTTTTTGGGATCCTCCATTGGGATGTGATTAACAGAAAAAACCTGCTCATTCCGGCAAAACTTCCATCGGTGAACAATTGACCGCGCGTCCGCGGTAGCGACGTTACAATACTACGGAATATGTTGACGCTCACCGTGCAGTTCTGACGTCATTTCTAGAGCGCTAGGAGGTTACGATCTTTTTTGGCAACTCCAGTGGGATGTGATTAACAGGACAAACTGCCTCATTCCCGGCAAAACTTCCATCGGTGAACAATTAACCGCGTTTCCGCGGTAGCGTGTTTACAAAACTACGGAATATGGTGACGCTCACCGTGCATTTCTGACGTCATTTCTAAAGCTGCTAGGAGGTTCGGAACCTTTTTGGGCACCTCCAGTGGGATGTGATTAACAGGAAAACCTGCTGATTCCGGCAAAACTTCCATCGGTGAACAATGAACCGCGCGTCCGCGTTAGCGACGTTACAATACTACGGAATATGATGACGCTCACCGTGCAGTTCTGACGTCATTTCTAGAGCTGCCAGGAGATTCGGATATTTTTTGGATCCTCCATTGGGATGTGATTAACAGGAAAACCTGCTCCTTCCGGCAAAACTTCCATCGGTGAACAATTGACCGCGCGTCCGCGGTAGCGACGTTACAATACTACGGAATATGTTGACGCTCACCGTGCAGTTCTGACGTCATTTCTAGAGCTGCTAGGAGGTTACGATCTTTTTTGGCAACTCCAGTGGGATGTGATTAACAGGACGAACTGCTCATTCCGGCAAAACTTCCATCGGTGAACAATTAACCGCGCGTGCGCGGTAGCGTGGTTAGAATACTACGGAATATGGTGACTCTCACCGTGAAGTTCTGACGTCATTTCTAGAGCTGTTAGAAGGTTTGGATCCCTTTGGGCACCTCCAGTGGGATGTGATTAACAGGAAAACCTGCTCATTCCGGCAAAACTTCCATCGGTGAACAATTAACCGCGTTTCCGCGGTAGCGTGTTTACAAAAATACGGAATATGGTGACGCTCACCGTGCATTTCTGACGTCATTTCTAAAGCTGCTAGGAGGTTTGGAACCTTTTTGGGCACCTCCAGTGGAATGTGATCAACAGGAAAACCTGCTCATTCCGGCAAAACTTCCATCGGTGAACAATTAACCGCGCGGCCGCGGTCGCGACATTAAAACACTACGGAATATGGTGACGCTCACCGTGCAGTTCTGACGTCTTTTCTAGAGCGGCTAGGAGGTTCCGATCATTTTGGGCACCTCCAGTGGGATGTGATGAAGAGGACAACCTGCTCATTCCGACAAAACTTCCATCGGTGAACAATTAACCGCGTGTCCGCGGTAGCGTGGTTACAAAACTACGGAATATGGTGACGCTCACCGTGCATTTCTGACTTCATTTCTAGAGCTGCTAGGAGGTTCGGATCTTTTTGGGCACCTCCAGTGGGATGTGATAAACAGAAAATCCTGCTCATTCCTGCAAAATTTCCATCGGCGAACAATTAACCGCGCGTCCGCGGTACCAACGTTACAATTCTACGGAATATTGTGACGCTCACCGTGCAGTTCTGACGTCATTTCTAGAGCTGCCAGGAGGTTCGGATCTTTTTGGGCACCTCCAGTGGGATGTGATTAACAGGAAAACCTGCACATTCCGGCAAAACTTCCATCGGTGAACAATTAACCGCGCGTCCGCGGTGGCGTGATTAGAATACTACGGAATATGGTGACACTCACCGTGCAGTTCTGACGTCATTTCTAAAGCTGCTAGGAGGTTCGGATCTTTTTGGGCACCTCCAGTGGGATGTGATCAACATAAAAACCTCATTCCGGCAAAACTTCCATCGGTAAACAATTAACCGGGCGTCCGCGGTAGCGTGGTTACAATACTACGGAATATGTTGACGCTCACCGTGCAGTTCTGACGTCATTTCTAGAGCTGTTAGAAGTTTCGGATTTTTTTGGGTACCTCCAGTGGGATGTGATAAACAGAAAATCCTGCTCATTCCGGGAAAACTTCCATCGGCGAACAATTAACCGCGCGTCCGCGGTAGCAACGTTACAATTCTACGGAATATTGTGACGCTCACCGTGCAGTTCTGACGTCATTTCTAGAGCTGCCAGGAGATTCGGATATTTTTTGGATCCTCCATTGGGATGTGATTAACAGAAAAAACCTGCTCATTCCGGCAAAACTTCCATCGGTGAACAATTGACCGCGCGTCCGCGGTAGCGACGTTACAATACTACGGAATATGTTGACGCTCACCGTGCAGTTCTGACGTCATTTCTAGAGCTGCTAGGAGGTTACGATCTTTTTTGGCAACTCCAGTGGGATGTGATTAACAGGACAAACTGCTCATTCCGGCAAAACTTCCATCGGTGAACAATTAACCGCGTTTCCGCGGTAGCGTGTTTACAAAACTACGGAATATGGTGACGCTCACCGTGCATTTCTGACGTCATTTCTAAAGCTGCTAGGAGGTTCGGAACCTTTTGGGCACCTCCAGTGGGATGTGATTAACAGGAAAACCTGCTGATTCCGGCAAAACTTCCATCGGTGAACAATTAACCGCGTGTCCGCGGTAGCGTGGTTACAAAACTACGGAATATGGTGACGCTCACCGTGCATTTCTGACTTCATTTCTAGAGCTGCTAGGAGGTTCGGATCTTTTTGGGCACCTCCAGTGGGATGTGATAAACAGAAAATCCTGCTCATTCCTGCAAAATTTCCATCGGCGAACAATTAACCGCGCGTCCGCGGTACCAACGTTACAATTCTACGGAATATTGTGACGCTCACCGTGCAGTTCTGACGTCAATTCTAGAGCTGCCAGGAGGTTCGGATCTTTTGGGCACCTCCAGTGGGATGTGATTAACAGGAAAACCTGCACATTCCGGCAAAACTTCCATCGGTGAACAATTAACCGCGCGTCCGCGGTGGCGTGATTAGAATACTACGGAATATGGTGACACTCACCGTGCAGTTCTGACGTCATTTCTAAAGCTGCTAGGAGGTTCGGATCTTTTTGGGCACCTCCAGTGGGATGTGATCAACATAAAAACCTCATTCCGGCAAAACTTCCATCGGTAAACAATTAACCGCGCGTCCGCGGTAGCGACGTTACAATACTACGGAATATGATGACGCTCATCGTGCAGTTCTGACGTCATTTCTAGAGCTGCCAGGAGGTTCGGATCTTTTTTGGCTCCTCCATTCGGATGTGATTAACCGGAAAACCTGCTCTTTGCGGCAAAACTTCCATCGGTGAACAATTAACCGGGCGTCCGCGGTAGCGTGGTTACAATACTACGGAATATGTTGACGCTCACCGTGCAGTTCTGACGTCATTTCTAGAGCTGTTAGAAGTTTCGGATCTTGTTGGGTACCTCCAGTGGGATGTGATAAACAGAAAATCCTGCTCATTCCGGCAAAACTTCCATCGGCGAACAATTAACCGCGCGTCCGCGGTAGCAACGTTACAATTCTACGGAATATTGTGACGCTCACCGTGCAGTTCTGACGTCATTTCTAGAGCTGCCAGGAGATTCGGATATTTTTTGGATCCTCCATTGGGATGTGATTAACAGAAAAAACCTGCTCCTTCCGGCAAAACTTCCATCGGTGAACAATTGACCGCGCGTCCGCGGTAGCGACGTTACAATACTACGGAATATGTTGACGCTCACTGTGCAGTTCTGACGTCATTTCTAGAGCTGCTAGGAGGTTACGATCTTTTTTGGCAACTCTAGTGGGATGTGATTAACAGGAAAAACTGCTCATTCCGGCAAAACTTCCATCGGTGAACAATTAACCGCGTTTCCGCGGTAGCGTGTTTACAAAACTACGGAATATGGTGACGCTCACCGTGCATTTCTGACGTCATTTCTAAAGCTGCTAGGAGGTTCGGAACCTTTTTGGGCACCTCCAGTGGGATGTGATCAACAGGAAAACCTGCTGATTCCGGCAAAACTTCCATCGGTGAACAATTAACCGCGCGGCCGCGGTCGCGACGTTAAAACACTACGGAATATGGTGACGCTCACCGTGCAGTTCTGACGTCTTTTCTAGAGCGGCTAGGAGGTTCCGATCATTTTGGGCACCTCCAGTGGGATGTGATTAAGAGGACAACCTGCTCATTCCGACAAAACTTCCATCGGTGAACAATTAACCGCGTGTCCGCGGTAGCGTGGTTACAAAACTACGGAATATGGTGACGCTCACCGTGCATTTCTGACTTCATTTCTAGAGCTGCTAGGAGGTTCGGGTCTTTTTGGGCACCTCCAGTGGGATGTGATAAACAGAAAATCCTGCTCATTCCTGCAAAATTTCCATCGGCGAACAATTAACCGCGCGTCCGCGGTACCAACGTTACAATTCTACGGAATATTGTGACGCTCACCGTGCAGTTCTGACGTCAATTCTAGAGCTGCCAGGAGGTTCGGATCTTTTTGGGCACCTCCAGTGGGATGTGATTAACAGGAAACCCTGCACATTCCGGCAAAACTTCCATCGGTGAACAATTAACCGCGCGTCCGCGGTAGCGTGATTAGAATACTACGGAATATGGTGACACTCACCGTGCAGTTCTGACGTCATTTCTAAAGCTGCTAGGAGGTTCGGATCTTTTTGGGCACCTCCAGTGGGATGTGATCAACATAAAAACCTTCTCATTCCGGCAAAACTTCCATCGGTAAACAATTAACCGCGCGTCCGCGGTAGCGACGTTACAATACTACGGAATATGATGACGCTCATCGTGCAGTTCTGACGTCATTTCTAGAGCTGCCAGGAGGTTCGGATCTTTTTTGGCTCCTCCATTCGGATGTGATTAACCGGAAAACCTGCTCTTTGCGGCAAAACTTCCATCGGTGAACAATTAACCGGGCGTCCGCGGTAGCGTGGTTACAATACTACGGAATATGTTGACGCTCACCGTGCAATTCTGACGTCATTTCTAGAGCTGTTAGAAGTTTCGGATCTTTTTGGGTACCTCCAGTGGGATGTGATAAACAGAAAATCCTGCTCATTCCGGCAAAACTTCCATCGGCGAACAATTAACCGCGCGTCCGCGGTAGCAACGTTACAATTCTACGGAATATTGTGACGCTCACCGTGCAGTTCTGACGTCATTTCTAGAGCTGCCAGGAGGTTCGGATCTTTTTTGGCTCCTCCATTCGAATGTGATTAACCGGAAAACTTGCTCTTTGCGGCAAAACTTCCATCGGTGAACAGACGCGCGGTAGGGACGTTACAATACTACGGAATATGTTGACGCTCACTGTGCAATTCTGACGTCATTTCTAGAGCTGCTAGGAGGTTCGGATCTTTTTGGGCACCTCCAGTGGGATGTGATTAACAGGAAAACCTGCTCATTCTGGCAAAACTTCCATCGGTGAACAATGAACCGCGCGTCCGCGTTAGCGACGTTACAATACTACGGAATATGATGACGCTCACCGTGCAGTTCTGACGTCATTTCTAGAGCTGCCAGGAGATTCGGATATTTTTTGGATCCTCCATTGGGATGTGATTAACAGGAAAACCTGCTCCTTCCGGCAAAACTTCCATCGGTGAACAATTGACCGCGCGTCCGCGGTAGCGACGTTACAATACTACGGAATATGTTGACGCTCACCGTGCAGTTCTGACGTCATTTCTAGAGCTGTTAGAAGGTTGGATCCCTTTGGGCACCTCCAGTGGGATGTGATTAACAGGAAAACCTGCTCATTCCGGCAAAACTTCCATCGGTGAACAGACGCGCGGTAGGGACGTTACAATACTACGGAATATGTTGACGCTCACCGTGCAATTCTGACGTCATTTCTAGAGCTGCTAGGAGGTTCGAATCTTTTTGGGCACCTCCAGTGGGATATGATTAACAGGAAAACCTGCTCATTCCGACAAAACTTCCATCGGTCAACAATTAACCGCGCGTCCGCGGTAGCAACGTTACAATTCTACGGAATATTGTGACGCTCACCGTGCAGTTCTGACGTCATTTCTAGAGCTGCCAGGAGGTTCGGATCTTTTTGGGCACCTCCAGTGGGATGTGATTAACAGGAAAACCTGCTCATTCCGGCAAAACTTCCATCGGTAAACAATTAACCGCGCGTCCGCGGTAGCGTGATTAGAATACTACGGAATATGGTGACACTCACTGTGCAGTTCTGACGTCATTTCTAAAGCTGCTAGGAGGTTCGGATCTTTTTGGGCACCTCCAGTGGGATGTGATAAATATAAAAACCTTCTCATTCCGGCAAAACTTCCATCGGTAAACAATTAACCGCGCGTCCGCAGTAGCGACGTTACAATACTACGGAATATGATGACGCTCATCGTGCAGTTCTGACGTCATTTCTAGAGCTGCCAGGAGGTTCGGATCTTTTTTGGCTCCTCCATTTGGATGTGATTAACCGGAAAACCTGCTGATTCCGGCAAAACTTCCATCGGCGAACAATTAACCGCGCGTCCGCGGTAGCAACGTTACAATTCTACGGAATATGTTGACGTTCACCGTGCATTTCTGACGTCATTTATAGAGCTGCTAGGAGGTTCGGATATTTTTTGGCACCTCCAGTGGGATATGATTAACAGGAAAACCTGCTCATTCCGACAAAACTTCCATCGGTGAACAATTAACCGCGCGGCCGCGGTAGCGTGTTTAGAATACTACGGAATATGGTGACACTCACCGTGCAGTTCTGACGTCATTTCTAGAGCTGCTAGGAGGTTCCGATCATTTTGGGCACCTCCAGTGGGATGTGATGAAGAGGAAAACCTGCTCATTCCGGCAAAACTTCCATCGGTGAACAATTAACCGCGCGTCCGCGGTAGCGTGGTTACAATACTACGGAATATGGTGACGCTCACCGTGAAGTTCTGACGTCATTTCTAGAGCTGTTAGAAGGTTCGGATATTTTTGGGCACCTCCAGTGGGATGTGATCAACAGGAAAACCTGCTCATTCCGGCAAAACTTCCATCGGTGAACAATTAACCGCGCGTCCGCGGTAGCGACTTACAATACTACGGAATATGGTGACGCTCACCGTGTAGTTCTGACGTTATTTCTAAAGCTGCCAGGAGGTTCGGATATTTTTGGGCACCTCCAGTGGGATGTGATCAACAGAAAATCCTGCTCATTCCTGCAAAACTTCCATCGGTGAACAATTAACCGCGCGTCCGCGGTAGAAACGTTACAATTCTACGGAATATGTTGACGTTCACCGTGCATTTCTGACGTCATTTCTAGAGCTGCTAGGAGGTTCGGATCTTTTTTGGCACCTCCAGTGGGATATGATTAAAAGGAAAACCTGCTCATTCCGACAAAACTTCCATCGGTGAACAATTAACCGCGCGGCCGCGGTAGCGACGTTACAACACTACGGAATATGGTGACGCTCACCGTGCAGTTCTGACGTCATTTCTAGAGCTGCTAGGAGGTTCCGATCATTTTGGGCACCTCCAGTGGGATGTGATGAAGAGGACAAACTGCTCATTCCGGCTAAACTTCCATCGGTGAACAATTAACCGCGCGTCCGCGGTAGCGTGATTAGAATACTACGGAATATGGTGACACTCACCGTGCAGTTTTGACGTCATTTCTAGAGCTGTTAGAAGGTTGGATCTTTTTGTGCACCTCCAGTGGGATGTGATTCACAGGAAAACCTTCTCATTCCGGCAAAACTTCCATCGGTGAACAATTAACCGCGCGTCCGCAGTAGCGTGGTTACAATACTACGGAATATGGTGACGCTCACCGTGAAGTTCTGACGTCATTTCTAGAGCTGTTAGAAGGTTCGGATCCCTTTGGGCACCTCCAGTGGGATGTGATCAACATAAAAACCTTCTCATTCCGGCAAAACGTCCATCGGTAAACATTTAACCGCGCGTCCGCGGTAGCGACGTTACAATACTACGGAATATGGTGACGCTCACCGTGCAGTTCTGACGTTATTTCTAGAGCTGCCAGGAGGTTCGGATATTTTTGGGCACCTCCAGTGGGATGTGATCAACAGGAAAACCTGCTCATTCCGGCAAAACTTCCATCGGTGAACAATTAACCGCGCGTCCGCGGTAGCGTGATTAGAATACTACGGAATATGGTGACACTCACCGTGCAGTTCTGACGTCATTTCTAGAGCTGTTAGAAGGTTGGATCTTTTTGTGCACCTCCAGTGGGATGTGATTCACAGGAAAACCTTCTCATTCCGGCAAAACTTAGGGTTAGGGTTAGGTTTAGAGTTATGGTTCGGGGTTAGTGTTTAATCCCTGTGCACTGGCCGAAGAGTTTACATGTTAGTCTTAAGTCTGCTGCGAACTAATAGATCTTGTAGGTTTTTGTTTTTGCGGTACGCTGTAACTAGTCTGTTTTTATAGATTTCAGGAAATTCTGACTGTAGTTTATTGTAATGTTCTCTTACCTTTCTCCCTACTACTGTGGCTTTTGTGTTATACGTTATTACAAAAGGTAGGATCTGGTTTGGAACAGATTGTTCGTTTATGCCGTGTGGGGTTAAAGTCTGGAGTTTATCAATCCAAAAACATTCTCTCTCATTTAGAAAACTAGAATCTGGTACCTGTTCTATCGGTGTTATGTTTACGTGCTCTAAACTATGTCCGTTTTGGTTAAAGTGTCTCGCAACTGGTTTATCTTTTTCGTGTCTTATATCAAAACGGTGTCTTGTGAATCTATCTCTTAACGACAAAGACGTTTGCCCTACGTATTGCGAATCACATTTCCTACAAGTGATAAGATAAATTACGTTTTTAGAGTTACAGTTTAGGTCTTGTTTCATGTTAAATACTTCTGTTGTTTTTGAACTATAGAAGCAGACGGTGACTTGGAGAAAGGGGCATGTTTCACAACGTTTACTGTTACAGGCTTCCGCTATATAACCATTTTTAGGGGCTATTTCTTTTAAAGTTTCCCCTTTGATTTTACGTAGAAATCTATATAAATAGTTTCGGTTTCTGAGAGCCCTGAATAAGATGTTTACGGCATTGTTAAAGTCCGACTCTCGAGTACAGATTCTATGGAAACGAATTATCTGCGATTTAATGATGCCTTTAAAGGAATGTTTCGGATGGAACGACTTTTTGTGAAGAAGTTGGTGAGAATCTGTTGGTTTGACAGATAACTTTTATTTAATGTTTGATTCTGTTTTCATTGCGATATTCAGACTATTTCACGAATTCAAACTTTCGTTACATAATTTCAAATCAATAGGGTTAGGGCTAAATGGCGTATATTTGACACAGATGTGCGAAATTAAACAATAAAAGCATTAAAAGATATATATTGCAACTATTAAATGTGAATCTAGGCATTATTTCACCTAACCACCATGATTTGCAATTATGTAACGAAAGTCATTTTGTCTTACTTTGATTATGTTAAGTTGTACCTTTCTGAGCACGATTAACTTGGCAATTTTGGTTTAATACATTAACAATAAGCCTTTTGAAATGTTTTCTGATGTTTACTATCCCTCGTTCGATTGATTTCTCTCTAACCGCGATGATATGCAATTAATAAACAGTTCTTACGTTAAATATCTAGATTAAATTACGTCAGATAGTGTGTACATTCAAAATGATGCAAAAAAAATAACAAACAAATGACATTTACCAATAAAAAATGTAATAAAACATTAAATGAATATTGAGAATAAAACAAATAAAAAGGTAAACATGCACATTATCTAACCGCTGAATTCGTTACATAATTGCAATTGTTCGCGGTTAGAAGCAAAGTGGCTGAATATTGCAAGAACAACGACGTAAATCATTCAAATTAAATTATTCACGTTGATTTTAAACAATAATACACAGTTATTGCTGTTATAAAATCTAACCCTGAACATGTGCAATTATGTAACGAATTGAATTCGTTACATAATTGCAACCCATCAGGGTTAGATTTTTTTAACATTATTAACTGTGCTGTGTTTGTTAAATACACGACAGGTAACTTTTATTTAATGTTTGCTGTCGTTTTCTTTGCAATATTAAGACGTTTTGAGTCTAACCGCGGGGAAATGCAATTATGTAACGAATTTGAATGGGTGGTCTGTAACGGGGGGCATTTTTCTAAAAAATACAAATGCGACGAGATTTTAATTGAAACAAGTGTGGAATAACTAAAGCCAATAAAAAGGATGAAAAATATGCAAAAAGCTTTTCGATTACTTGAAAAAGGACAACCTTATAAGCCAATGAAATTATGTAACGAATTCGAAAAAAACATCGGGGTTAGGTGTTAACTGTGAATGTTTTCTTACTTTACGCACGGAATACTTTTGTTTTGTTAAACTGAGTATATCTACCAAAAGAAAATATCGGAAAACAAACATTTGGACCTAACCCCGATAGTTGCAATTTTGTAACGAATTCCTCGTGGGCATATACCTTGGAGAAATTTTCGAAGAATTTTTTTTTCTCACCGTTTTAAAATCTGTTTGGACACACTAAAAGAACACAAAATGCACATTCAGAAAAACTATAGAAACTCAAATAAAACACGTTTTTTTACCCTAACCACACGCATATGAATTTTCTATTTATTGGCAAATTAACTGATCTAAATAAACAGTTCTTACGTTGAATATCTTGATTAAAATACTTCATATAGTGTGTACATTCAAAATGATGCAAAAAATAACAAACAAATGAAATTTACCAATAAAAAATGATTGTCAAATTTTATCGTATTTTTAATGATTTTTTTTTTCAAATGTAAGAGTTACTTCCCTTATCACACAAGACCTGTTTTAATTAAATATCAATTAATAGTAAACTGTTCTGTGTACATGAAAATTATTTTATGCATTTGCAAATCATCTCTGCACCAGAATAATCTTAAAATCAAGTGAAGAAGTAATAAAACATTAAATGAATACTGAGAATAAAACAAATAAAAAAGTAAAAATGCACATTATCTAACCGCTGAATTCGTTACATAATTGCAATTATTCGCGGTTAGAGGCAAAATGGCTGAATATTGCAAGAACAACGACGTAAATCATTCAAATTAAATTATTCACGTTGATTTTAAACAATAATACACAGTTATTGATGTTAAAAACTCTAACCCTGAACATGTGCAATTATGTAACGAATTGAATTCGTTACATAATTGCAACCCATCAGGGTTAGATTTTTTAACATTATTAACTGTGTTGTGTTTGTTGAATACACGATAGGTAACTTGTATTTAATGTTTGATGGCGTTTTCTTTGCAATATTAAGACGTTATGAGTCTAACCGCGGTGAAATGCAATTATGTAACGAATTCGAATTCGTTACATAATTGCATGGCACTGCGGTTAGGTTATTATAGTGGATATTTTACATTCTTGTACCAATAGAATGCAATAAAAGCATTTAAAGAGACGTTTTCTTGCTGATAAACATTTATTTCACTTTATTTAATCTAACCCTGATGGGTTGCAATTATGTAACGAATTCAATTCGTTACATAATTGCACACGGTCAGGGTTAGATTTTTCAACGTTAATAAATGTTTATTTTTATGTTTAAACATGACAGATAACTTTTATTTAATGTTTGATTCTGTTTTCATTGCGATATTCAGACTATTTCACTCTAACCGCGGTCAAATGCAATTATGTAACGAATTCAAACTTTCGTTACATAAGTTCAAATCAATAGGGTTAGGGCTAAATGCCGTATATTTGACACAGATGTGCGAAATTAAACAATAAAAGCATTAAAAGATACATATTGCAACTATTAAATGTGTATCTAGGCATTATTTCACCTAACCACCATGATTTGCAATTAT
This sequence comes from Pecten maximus, assembly GCF_902652985.1. Classification (NCBI taxonomy): domain Eukaryota; kingdom Metazoa; phylum Mollusca; class Bivalvia; order Pectinida; family Pectinidae; genus Pecten; species Pecten maximus. Next base: position 50,222 of record NC_047024.1, on the reverse strand, counting down.
GTAACGAAAGTCATTTTGTCTTACTTTTATCATGTTAAGTTGTACCTTTCTGAGCGCATTTAACTTGGTAATTTTGGTTTAATACATTAACAATAAGCATTTTGAAATGTTTTCTGATGTTTACTATCCCTAGTTTGATTGATTTCTCTCTAACCGCGACGATATGCAATTATGTAACGAATTCAAAAATAAGATAAAATTGAATTCGATACATAATTGCAAATCATGGTGGTTAGGTGAAATAATGCCTAGATACACATTTAATAGTTGCAATATGTATCGTTTAATGCTTTTCTTGTTGAATTTCCCACTTTTTAATTCGCAAAATTAATGTGAAGAAGTGGGTTTTTGGGAAGCAAAAATGAAAATAAAATTCATATCTGTGGACAAATTTTATCAACTTTTCGAATCATTCTACACACTTTTAGACCTAACCACGGGCCATTGAAACTTATGTAACGAATTGGTCTAATCATGATGATAGTTAGGGTTAGGGTTAGGGTTAGGGTTAGGGTTAGGGGTTAGGGTTAGGTTTAGGGTTAGGGTTAGGGTTAGGGTTAGGGTTAGGGTTAGGGGTTAGGGTTAGGGTTAGGGTTAGGGGTTAGGGATGGGTTAGGGTTAGGGGATAAGTACGCAGTGATCAAGTTGATCACCTATATTTAGATTTTGAATAGTGACGTCACTTGTGAAGACCAATCGGTGATATAATGATTTTATTTGTAGTTTGGGTGCTTATTAATCAGCTTGGTCCCAGTCGATGTTTTTATTTGGAAGTACAACGTTGACTTAGGAAACCGGGTTAGGGGTTAGGATTAGGGTTAGGGTTTAGGGTTAGGTTAAAGGTTATGGTTCGGGATTAGGGTTTAATCCCTGTGTACTGGCCTAAGAGTTTACATGTTAGTCTTAAGTCTGCTGCGAACTAATAGATCTTGTAGGTTTTTGTTTTTGCGGTACGCTGTAACTAGTCTGTTTTTATAGATTTCAGGAAATTCTAAGTGTATTTTATTGTAATGTTCTCTTACCTTTCTCCCTACTACTGTGGCTGTTGTGTTATAGGTTATTGCAAAAGGTAGGATCTGGTTTGGAACTGATTGTTCGTTTATGCCGTGTGGGGTAAAGTCTGGAGTTTGTCAATCCAAAAACCTCCTCTCTCATTTAGAAAACTAGAATCTGGTATCTTTTCTATCGGTGTTATGTTTACGTGCTCTAAACTATGTTCGTTTTGGTTAAAGTGTCTCGAAACTGGTTTATCTTTTTTGTGTCTTATATCAAAACGGTATCTTGTGAATCTATCTCTTAACGACAAAGATGTTTGCCCTACGTATTGCGAATCACATTTCCTACAAGTGAAAATATAAATTACGTTTTTAGAGTTACAATTTAGGTCTTGTTTCATATGAAATACTTCTATTGTTTTTGAACTTAGAAAGCAGGTGGTGACTTGGAGAGAGGGGCATGTTTCACATCGTTTACAGGCTTCCGCTATATAACCGTATTTATGGTTTATTTCTTTTAAAGTTTCCCCTTTCACTCTACGCAAAAATCTATATGATTAGTTGCGGTTTCTGATTGCCCTAAGCAAGATGTATACTGCATTGTTAAAGTCCGTCTCTCGAGTATAGATTCAAGGAAAACGAACTATCTGTGATTTAATTATGCCCTAAAAGGAATGTTTCGGATGAAACGACTTTTTGTGAAGAAGTTGTCGGGAATCTGTTGGTTTGAAGAACACTTTAATGTCTAGTTTTCCTGTTCGATCGAATTTTGGGCCTTTAAACACAGTCGTATCTAAGAAATCTATCGAATCATTGATAATGGTTGCCTTAAGTTTTATGCATGGATGATGGAAACATTTCTAGGCGTCGGTATAAATTTCAGACCTCTATCAAGAAGCTGGAATTAATCTGAGTTTAAAGTCCTAGAGCTTAGTTTTATGGTGTTAATTGGGTTATCTGAGGGGCGATCCTGGTTCAACCCTTTAGGATCTAGGCAATAAAACCCTTGGGATTTTTTACCTGAGATACCCAAGAGCGGACAAGTTCATTGGCCGTGGCCTCGGTCCAATGAATGCCGTCTGAGTTGAATCGGTGCCCCCAGCGATCCTACTGTCCAAAGTAACCGTGGCCTGTTTTGAATGTCCAAAAGGTGCCTATTCAATGCCGAAAGATTGTCAGATTCCCTAGGTTTTGTTTTGGCCAGTTTTTCCGAAATAGGCACGATTGTGAAATAGTATCGTGCTAAGGGAATCGACTTTTTCAATACATCACGAAGGACGGATAGGTCCCGAAACACATCAATCATTAATTCCAATGTTTACAATTACATGGGTTGGAAGACCAGAGTGGGCATAATTCTTGACTATGTTTACAATGTGCCTAATCTTCGCACCTGGGTAGGATTCAATTTGGACGGTAGGATCAGGGAGAGACGTTACCCGGGAGAGGTTAGAGGCTCCTATCACCAGAATCGGTTTGTTAATTGGCGGGAGTTGCCATTCCGATTTGTTAGGGGTGTTAGGGTGGCGGTTAATGGAGGGTGGTTTAGTGGCCGCCTCCGCATAGCTGGGAGGTGACCTAGGAGGGTTAGGAGTGCGGGTTTTGTTAGGGGTTTGAAGTGGTTTTAAGTTGAGAGCCCTGCGATATTTGCGGGGCGTGTTAGCAGGTGAAGGAGAAGAAGGGTCCCGTTTACGCTTATGCGTACTCGGGGTGGGGGGAGGTGAAAGGGAGGAAAAGCGGTTACCAGTGGTGATGTTAGGGTTGTTAGTTAGGCGAGAGGAAGCCCGGGTGCGGCGGCGGTCAGGAGTTTGGAAGGTGTCAGTCTGGTTAGGGTTAGAGTGGGCAGAAGGTGGAGGAGAAGTGGGGGATGAGTTAGCTGGGGCCGAGATGCGGGTGGGTCGAGAGTCATTGACAGGTATAGCACAAAGGCTTGGCAGCATGTTTTTGAATGTCGAGACCGTGTCTTCTCGAAGTTTATTTTTAAAGTTTTTTCTTGCCCAATCCAAAGAAGAGTCCGAAAAAGAATTGACCATATTTCTACTAAAGTTGTGGGCCCTACTTGTACCTAAAAGTTCCGAAATTCTGGCACGGTAATGCTCCAGCAAGGCTTGGGCTGTGAATTTAGCCCAAGACATGTGGATGTTTTAGAGGCGCTGTAAAATGGAGCGGTTAGGTTGAGCGGGTTTAAGGAATTTGGAAAGATTTGCTACCTGTCTCTGAAACCCTCTGGTTGGGGGACCACCCTTAGCCTGAACCTCTATAACCGAAATGTGGTGAATGGCCTGAATCAGTTGGAAAAAAAGCCGAATGTATTTGGCGTTCGGTTTGGAATTTCTGATTTGGCTTTTGCCATCGCTTATTTCCGTACGCCATCTTGATAAAAATTGGAGGTTCAAACTATTGTGCGAAATTAGAAAAGATAGTGTAGGACCAAAAAATTGGAGGGCAAAAAAATGGGGGTCAACAAATGTCTAATCTAGTACTTGCAAAAAAGGGGGGGGGGGGGGGGCTGTTTTTTGAGAAAAATGACCGAAAATCAGGAAAAAAATGATATTCACGTGAAAATGGAACTGAAAAATCTGTTTTACCCCTAAAAAAACCACTAAGATTTAAAAAAAAAAAAGCACTAAAAAAGCACTAAAAAACCCACTAAAACGCTGAAAAGGAAATTAATGATTAGAAATACACAATAATATACCAAAGTACACTTAAAAGAATATGAGAATGATTCCGATGTTGTCAATGCCACTACTGGTTTCGACTATTGTCTTCTTCAGGTGGCAGGTGTAGACTAAAGAATCTAGGGTACCCTAGCCCTTGATATACTTTCAACTAAGGGTCCCTAAATCGTAACCTGTAATTAGTGAATGCCTGTGATTGGTTAATCTTGTAGCAACAATACGCCAATTTAGGAAGCGTACAACGAATTCATTTTGATTATTGTTTGCCAAGTGAAACTAGGGATCAGAATGGACATGTTATTTTAAGATATCATACATTTGAAATGTTAATCACTGGAATATATTTCTGTTTCAAACATATTTTATTGATAAATCAATGGGGATTAAGCAACAGGCAAAGCCTATATTAGCTCTCTCCCTAGCTTCCAGTATATAATAAATGAAAATTAATAGATATTGGAAATGAATGGGGAAAATGAAAAAAAATAGACAATTAGAACACATACTTTCTCATACATACAAACACACATTATACATTCACAGACATTGCATGCATGTAATTTTATTATTTTTATTAAAACTTATTTTAGATATTTAGAAGATACTATGAGCTGGTGGGCATTATCATATACCATATACTTACACTGTGGTTAAAAAACAACAGATACTAAGAGTACTAGTGTTATTTTGGTGTTACACAATAAATACAATACTTAAATATATTATGTCATAACTTTTAAATTAGTTATTTCATACTACTTGTATACGTATATACCTTATGAATCATGACCACATAAAGTCCACTGGCAAGTGATGCCCAGTAGTCAATCAACACAGGTAATTATTTTGTATATAATAATATCATAATAACATAATTTTACCAGCAATTACGGTTAATACTATTATTTCAACATCATATAACACCATCAACGATTTATAATAACTACACCTCTAATGATCTGTCTATATCAGCTATTTGAACCGTTGTGTAGCAATAATGTATCTATGCACACACTCAAACAAATCCTGGTTCTGTACATGATTAATTTCTTGATTGCCATTTAGAATTATATCTAAAGACATTGTATCAGTAAAGTCTTTATCAATTAATGTAAAATCTTGAAATAGAGTTTGTCTAGAATCAGTAAAGCTAGGACATTCAAAGAAGAAATGGTAGAAGTTTTCAATTCTGTAACCACAGGAACAATTTGAAGTATTTTTCAAATGGTCTTTAAACAGATCATAATTTAGCTGACTCACTCCATTTCTTAATTGACACATTATTATATTAACTTTTCTTGGTCCTTTGGTTTGGTTTTGGTTTATTTTGTTTAACGTCCTATTAACAGCTAAGGTCATTTCTTGGTCCTGAATACTTAAATACAGGTGTTCATACTGTTTGAGCTGTGTTTCCTACTATTGTCTTTTGAATTTCCCTTTTAAAGCTACTTATGTTATTAATATTGTTAAAACTATTATTGGGACTATTCCATATGTTCATCATACTGGGAAAAACTATTTGCATATAGCATGGTTCTGGGACGAGGCACATTGAAAATTCTGGAGAGTCTAAGATTGTATATTTTCTTCTGGGTTTATTACATAAGGTTGAATAATTTAATGTAGGTAATTTGGGGTGTTTACTATTTTAAAGAAGAAGAGGTGTTTATATTTGTCCCTTCTAGTCTGTAAGCTTTCCCATCCTATTTCTTTGTATAATATGTCATGACTAGTACCTTTTCTTAGTCCAGTAATTATTCTTATTACATCAAGCTGGATTGGTTCCAAGATATATTTTTAGGTCATCTGACCCGAAGGGTCAGGATGACCTATAGTCATCATGCTTCGTCCGTCGTCGTGCGCCGTCCGCCGTCCGCCGTGCGTAAACTTTTCACATTTCAATCTTCTTCTCAAGTTCCACCAGTGCTGTTGGGCTGAAACTTGCCAGAAATGATCCTGAGATGATCCCGACCAAGTGTTGTTATTTTTTGGGTCGGTCCGAAATCCAAGATGGCCGCCATAGCCGCCATCTTGAAAAACATATTTTAAACTTCTCCTCAAGTTCCACCGGTGCCATTGAGTTGAAACTTGCCTGAAATGATCCTGAGATGATCCCGACCAAGTGTTGTTATTTTTCGGGTCGGTCCAAAATCCAAGATGGCCGCCATAGCCGCCATCTTGAAAAACATATTTTAAACTTCTTCTCAAGTTCCACTGGTGCCATTGAGTTGAAACTTGCCTGAAATGATCCTGATATAATCCTGACCAAGTGTTGTAATTTTTCGGGTCGGTCCGAAATCCAAGATGGCCGCCATAGCCGCCATTTTGAAAACACATTTTAAACTTCTTCTCAGGTTCCACCAGTGCTGTTGGGCTGAAACTTGCCAGAAATAATCCTGAGATGATCCCGACCAAGTGTTGTTATTTTTTGGGTCGGTCCAAAATCCAAGATGGCCGCCATAGCCGCCATCTTGAAAAACACATTTTAAACTTCTTCTCAACTTCCACCAGTGCTGTTGGGCTGAAACTTGCCAGAAATGATCCTGAGATGATCCCGACCAAGTGTTGTTATTTTTCGGGTCAGTCCGAAATCCAAGATGGCCGCCATAGCCGCCATCTTGAAAAACACATTTTAAACTTCTTCTCAAGTTCCACCAGTGCTATTGAGCTGAAAATTGCCTGAAATTATCCTGATATGATCCCGACCAAGTGCCTTTATTTTTCGGGTCGGTCCGAAATCCAAGATGGCCGCCATAGCCGCCATCTTGAAAAACACCTTTTAAACTTCTTCTCAACTTCCACCAGTGCTGTTGGGCTGAAACTTGCCAGAAATGATCCTGAGATGATCCCGACCAAGTGTTGTTATTTTTCGGGTCAGTCCGAAATCCAAGATGGCCGCCATAGCAGCCATCTTGAAAAACACATTTTAAACTTCTTCTCAAGTTCCACCAGTGCTATTGAGCTGAAACTTGCCTGTAATGATCCTGATATAATCCTGACCAAGTGTTGTTATTATTTCGGGTCGGTCCGAAATCCAAGATGGCCGCCATAGCCGCCATCTTGAAAAACACATTTTAAACTTCTTCTCAGGTTCCACCAGTGCTGTTGGGCTGAAACTTGCCAGAAATAATCCTGAGATGATCCCGACCAAGTGTTGTTATTTTTTGGGTCGGTCCAAAATCCAAGATGGCCGCCATAGCCGCCATCTTGAAAAACACATTTTAAACTTCTTCTCAACTTCCACCAGTGCTGTTGGGCTGAAACTTGCCAGAAATGATCCTGAGATGATCCCGACCAAGTGTTGTTATTTTTCGGGTCAGTCCGAAATGCAAGATGGCCGCCATAGCCGCCATCTTGAAAAACACATTTTAAACTTCTTCTCAAGTTCCACCAGTGCTATTGAGCTGAAAATTGCCTGAAATTATCCTGATATGATCCCGACCAAGTGCTGTTATTTTTCGGGTCGGTCCGAAATCCAAGATGGCCGCCATAGCCGCCATCTTGAAAAACACCTTTTAAACTTCTTCTCAACTTCCACCAGTGCTGTTGGGCTGAAACTTGCCAGAAATGATCCTGAGATGATCCCGACCAAGTGTTGTTATTTTTCGGGTCAGTCCGAAATCCAAGATGGCCGCCATAGCAGCCATCTTGAAAAACACATTTTAAACTTCTTCTCAAGTTCCACCAGTGCTATTGAGCTGAAACTTGCCTGTAATGATTCTTATATGATCCCGACCAAGTGTTGTTATTATTTCGGGTCGGTCCGAAATCCAAGATGGCCGCCATAGCCGCCATCTTGAAAAACACCTTTTAAACTTCTTCTCAACTTCCACCAGTGCTGTTGGGCTGAAACTTGCCAGAAATGATCCTGAGATGATCCCGACCAAGTGTTGTTATTTTTCGGGTCAGTCCGAAATCCAAGATGGCCGCCATAGCAGCCATCTTGAAAAACACATTTTAAACTTCTTCTCAAGTTCCACCAGTGCTATTGAGCTGAAACTTGCCTGTAATGATTCTTATATGATCCCGACCAAGTGTTGTTATTATTTCGGGTCGGTCCGAAATCCGAGATGGCCGCCATAGCCGCCATCTTGAAAAACACCTTTTAAACTTCTCAAATTCCACCAGTGCTATTGAGCTGAAACTTGCCAGAAATGATCCTGAGAAGATCCCGACCAAGTGTTGTTATTTTACGGGTCGGTCCGAAATCCAAGATGGCCTCCATAGCCGCCATCTTGAAAAACACATTTTAAACTTCTTCTCAAGTTCCACCAGTGCTATTGAGCTGAAACTTGCCTGAAATTATCCTGATATGTTTGCGACCAAATGTTGTTATTTTTCGGGTCGGTCCGAAATCCAAGATGGCCGCCATAGCCGCCATCTTGAAAAACACATTTTAAACTTCTTCTCAACTTCCACCAGTGCTGTTGGGCTGAAACTTGCCAAAAATGATCCTGATATGATCCCGACCAAGTGTTGTTATTTTTCGGGCCGATCCGAAATCCAAGATGGCCGCCATAACCGCCATCCTGAAAAACACATTTTAAACTTCTTCTCAAGTTCCACCAGTGCTATTGAGCTGAAACTTGCCTGAAATCACCTGATTTGATCCCAACCAAGAGTTGTTATTTTTCAGTTCGGTTCGAAATCCAAGATGGCCACCATAACCACCATCTTCAAAAACACATTTTAAACTTCTTCTCAAGTTCTACCAGTGCTATTGGGCTGAAACTTGCCTGAAATGTTCCTGAGATGATCCCGACCAAGTGTTGTTATTTTTCAGATTGGTCTGAAATCCAAGATGGCCGCCATATCCGCTATCTTAAAAAACACATTTTAAACTTCTTCTCCAGTTCCACTGGTACCATTGAGCTGAAAATTGGCATCGTAAAAACTTTGACATGGCAGCAATGGTGGCCATTTTGTAACATGATTGCGCAAACATGGTTTTCCTGAACAACACCTATTTTAAACTTCTTCTCAAATTCCACCGGTGGGATTCAGCTCTTACTTACCAGAAATTATCCTTAGATGGTCCAGACCAAGTGTTATTATTTATTGGGTCAGTCAGAAATGCAAGATGGACACCATGGCCAACAGTGCCACTATATACTTGCTACAGAGAATGCATACTACAATAATATAAGGGTTTTAATTTAGAGTCAGATGACCGTTAAGGCCCCTGGGCCTCTTGTTCTTGTTTTGTACAGTTGTCCCATATAACACAAGCATACTCAAGTATAGGTCTAATAAGTGTGACATACAGGGTTTCAAGTGCCTTTCTACATAGTTTATATTTTAACATTCTAAGTATATTCACTCTTGTATAAGCCTTCTCATAGATAGAGTTTATATGATGTGTCCAGTTACCTTGTTCATTTAAAAAGACACCTAGATGTTTATGATTTGTATTGTTGTTTACCTGAATATTATTAAATATCAGGTTTTGATGTAAGTTATTTGCATTAACTTTCTTAGATACTATTAAGGATTCAGCTTTATCTGGGTTAAAATGTATACCCCAATCATTTGCCCATTTGGATATTTTATGTAAATCATCGTTCAGTCTAGCAGCTGCTTGTTGTTGGTTATCATCTATTATTATGTACAGTGAAGTATCATCAGCGAATAACTTTATATTACACCCAATCTCATTTTCTAGGTCATTAATATATAAAGGAATAAGTATGGTCCAAGGACAGAGCCCTGTGGTACACCAACTTTTAACGTTTGCCAAGTAGAATGGAAACCATCATATATTACTCTCATTCGGCTAACCTCGGCCGATTCCGGTACCCTTCATCTAACCTCGGCTGTATCAGAGTTTTGATATGCGCTTACGCCAGACATTTGTGATGCGGCTGCCTATTCACTCAGATGTAAACAGACAGGAAAACGTAGTACAACAAAATGGCCGCCTTCGAGGATTGTTTACAGTTTGCTACGCAAACATGCCCTCTGTATTCAGAAAAAGGAATTGTGTTGAAAGAAAAACAAGTGGAAACCTTAAGAGCGTTGTATGACGGAAAGGACTGCGTATCGGTTTTGCCAACTGGATACGGCAAAAGCGTGATATTTCAGCTTTTGCCGTGGTTTATACAACGGAAATTCAATCACAGCCATCCTAAGACAGTGTTGGTGATATCGCCTTTAAATTCACTAATGCATGATCAAGTCCTTGGTCTAAGGAACAAGGGAGTCGCAGCATGTGTTGTGAATATAACAGGTGAGAAATGTATGCCCTATGGGATATTGTAACGCTCAATTTATTCACAATTATATAATATTTTTTTCTTCTCAACTAGATCTACTTAAGTTATAAGGACTGCAAATTAAAACCGAAGGGTTTAAATTAAACTAAAATACAAGGCTACAGTATATTACACACATATGCAACATATAATTTCTTACCCTCAGCACATGTGCACACGAGTTGGAATTTTCTTTCAACTGCTAGAGCTCGAGGAGGCGGACAAATTATTTCTTAAGGTCTACATTAAAGTAAAAGATTCTGTTATTTAGATAATAATGTCTTATATTTTCATTGTGATATATCAGAATATAATGTGTCTTACAGGTACACATGGGATGACCTACAACCTGAAGGAAGATATTGATGATGAAGTTGATGCTGCAGATGAAGCATGCGCACTACAGTCGGACGTACCATTTGACAAAATTGAGAGGGGCGATTTTGTCTTGATCTATGCCCATCCAGAGACATTCATCAAAACAAAGTTTTCCAAACTTATTAGGTCAAAGAGTTTCCAGCGTAAAAGTGTGTGCCATAGTCATAGATGAAGTACACATGGTCTCGGAATGGTATGTACCGAGTAGATGTATATTCATGAATAGTTGAGTTGAACCATTTAGTACTTATTAACTTCATCAATGACATAAACATTTGAATAGTCTAGTATTTTTTTATTCATTTGCATGTGAAGAAATGTTGGTTTCTACTAATGCTATTGTATTATCTATATAGTAATAATAAAGCACATTATTTTAAAGGAAGATTCTTAAGTAAAATTAAAACCATTTTCATTGTATTTCAGGGGTGATGATTTCCGTCCAGCTTTTGGAAAATTGGGAGAACTTGTTTGTATTTTTGAAAATGCAATTCATTTAGCACTTACAGCCACAGCTACTGCTAAATCAGTGGAAAATCTGTCAAAGGTGCTAAATTTTGACAGGCCTGTAGTGATAACTTTGAATGTTGATAGGCCTAACATTTATATTGAGGTGAGGAAAAGACTGCCAAACATCAGGAAGTTTGATAAATTAAACAATATAATCACCCCAATAGCAGATGAACTCCGAGAGAAAAGGGATGTGTTCCCAGTTACGATAATGTATGTTGAAAGTTTGGAAAGTCTTGGATATTTTTTCCAATTTTTGACACATAACTTGTCAGACATATCATACAATGGCGATGCAGTACCACAGAATAGGATCTTTGCACAGTTTCATAAAGATTATCCAGCCTCCATGAAACAAGTGATAATTGAGGAACTAGTGAAACCCAACCCTAAAGTTCGTCTTGTACTTGCAACAATGGCTTTGGGAATGGGTGTCAATGCACCCAGTGTAGAACGTGTGATTCACTGTAGGCCACCAACCACCATGGAAGCATATTTACAAGAAATGGGAAGGGCAGGTAGACTGGGACAATCAGCACAAGCCATACTGTTTTACAACAACAGTGACATAGCGAGAAATAGGAAAGGCTTATCTGAAGACATGCGCAAGTTTTGTACACATGCAGGATGTTACCGAAGAAACCTTGTAAATTACTTTGGATTTGATAGCGTTTTGTTTGATGGTGATAAAAACAACTGTTGCTCTAATTGCAGATCTACAGAAAATCAGTGATGTGACTACACCATTCATTGCTATATAGTATATATATAGAACAAATTGATCTAATGTTTATCATCAATACCTGATCACGAATGGAGTTTAAACCAGTTTGGCTAAAATAAATTGTTTGCCTTGTACTTACAGCCCAACTATTTTTTGTTCATTTAAACAATGTAAAGTCAATGTCTTTCTCAAACCAAATGTGAGAAACTGATTATAATTAATGTAATATGTATAATAATAATGATTGGAAGCTGTAATATATCAAAATCATAATCTGAATACATTTCCAACCTGGCTGACTTCGGCAATTTTCCATCAAATGTCCTCATTATAATGCTTATATTAATACCTAAAGTTGATTGTTGTTGACATTTGCAAAGTCAAATAAAGGGCAATATATTCAACTTTACTTTTGAAATCTATCATAATCCAGTATATATAACTCTGTACTTTGATTTAGAATCCAAAAAGAAAAAAATCTAAATGGTCACCTGGCCATCTTAAGCTTGCATTTGCTTTTGATAAGGCAACATTTAAGATGGATGTGATCTGACGAATAGATGATTGGTATATTGGGATTCTTTAAGATGAAGGTTGTCATAAAAGATATATGCATGATGGTCATATTTATTATTGAATAGTGAACTTTTAATTATCATATATACATGATACATCTTAAACTAAATTATAGTTAATGTTGAAATTGATCAAGAATTTGATGATGTACTGTCAGTTTTAAATATATTCTTTTGTAGAAATTATTGATTTTATTATTTTTCACAGATCCCGAGTTTCAATCATAATCAACCACTTGAAAAAGCACAAGAAATAATAACTCTAAAAGTAAAGCTTCATGTCTAACTTTTTTTTTTTTTTTTTTTTGATGTTCTTTTGTGAATATCTTTTTTTTTTTTTTTTTTGATAAAAACACATTTTATTCATATTACACATAATACATGTATATACAATACGTGTCCTCTCGCAGGAGGGCTTTCTCTCATTCATTCATATTTTTCTACTTTCACTCGTCATCCTTACAATCAGCATATTTTCACTTTTTCTCGTTTTATGGATATTTACATTTTGTTTATTTATTAATTTTTTTATAACAATAATGAAATAGAAATCTATATAGATAACAATAATAATCAGTAAAGAAAGGAATTGGTAGATTAATCTCACTATCTCGGAACACCTTGGATGTGTTGTCATAGAATGAAATCCGAGGTGTTCCGACTGCTCAGCGTGATATCGTGGCCATGCACATGTGTTTCTCGAGGATGCCGTATCATGGCGAAGGCTAGAATTGGTATGTATTACTATTTTATTTTGTTTTTTTTATTTGTTATTGCGATAAATATGCCATATATTTTTTGAAACAAGAAGTTAAACTTCGTTACCTTTAATGTACCGTAGACTACGGCGTAGTGGTTTCGTCTGCTCAACCACGGACCAGAACACGTGTTTCATTTATCGACCTAATTACGTATGCTTTCGTTTAAAGAAATATATCAATGTATATATTTGGTTATATAGTATATACATAATTATACTTATTATTTTAGCTTTGTTTATTGCTATTACTTGTAAAATATTGTGGTTATTACTTGTAAAATATTGTGAGGAATGTTCCTCCAACATGATATACGGTTCAGGTTCCCCTTGAGGGCCCCTCTGTACTAGGTATAGGGTCAGAGGTCAGGTATCTGTGTATATTTCTGTGATGTTGTCTATTGAATGTCTTGTTAAATTTATGTGTATTGTTTTATAGATTTTGGGGCGGAGTATTTTGAAGAGGAATTTCCCTTTTAAGAAGAGGAAGTAACTAGATCCTTGGAGAAGTGGGGTATTTTTGAAGAGGAATATCTGTTTTGTGTGTCTTTCTATAGAAGGGGAAGTACATCTTGGAAGATTTTACAACTGATTTTTCTGTATTTGTTTTCTTCAATTGTCATTTGTATGTCTTGTTTAAGAATGTTAATAATATTAATTTGCTTTGTTTTTGCTTCACTGATGTAGTAACTTTTGTATATACTGTATCCAATTACTGTTAGCAGGTGGTTTATTTCATTATATTTGGGGTATTCTATTTTATATCCAATAACCAAGTTTTTTAATGTTAGCATATCTTTTTTATAACCAAGGGTTTCAAATATTGGTTTTAATCTGTTAGAGAGAACTTGTAAATATTCACATTTTATGAAGTAGTGTTCGTAGTCTTCCTTTACCTTGCAGTAGTTACAGTTCGGTGATTTACTAATTTTCCATTTATGTAATATTTCCCTCGTTGGTATAATTTTATTTAAGAATTTCCATTTAAATTCTTTCAGTTTATTATTTTGTAAATGTTTGAATATGAATTCATTTGAACATTTCACTGTAATACTTATGTCGCTCAAATTTAGCTTGTTTTCCCAGTATAAGTGAGCTATTGTTTTTTCTGACTTCATGCTGACAATATGTTTGTAAATTTTTTGATTGGTGCATTTTTCAATTTTGATAGGTTCTTGTTTTGGGAATTTCAACATAAGTTGATTTTTTATTCTGGCTGTAAAGTTCTGTAGATCTACATCACTCTCTTCTATTTTCCTTAGCCATATTTTTGGTATAGCTTTTTTAAACATCGATATCTCTGATAGCCAGTTGCATTTTCTAATGAGTTTTCGATATATATTGTTTTCATCTAAGTTGTTATTGTTTTGTAATAGGTCTTTTATTGTAATTATACCGGAGTCTATCCAGTTTTTGAATAGGAGGGTTTTGCCCTTAAACTTTATATATTTATTTCCCCATATAATTTGTGCAAGTATTTCATTGTATTTTTTGGGTTCATCTGATTTTTTAAATTTTATCCATGTTGATAAAATTTCATAATAGAATGGAGATATATTTTCGCTGTTAGGGAGATTTTTTAAATTGTCTAAATTCATTTTACATATGAGATAGTTTGAACCAAACTTATTTATCTCAAATTGTGGAATAACTTTCCATAGTGCTTTATCTTCGGTTTCCAGTTTTTTAAGCCAATTAATTCTCACTGTGTCAATATGTGATCTTATGTCTATGGAGTTCAGACCACCTTCTATGTATGGTTTAATCATTGTGTTTCTTTTTACTTTCTCTGTCTTTCCTTCCCAAATGTAATTATATATTATCTTTTCAACTTGTTTTATCGTGTTTTGGTCTATATGCAGCATAGATATTAAAAATGTTAGTTGAGGTAAGAGTAAGGATTTAACTATTTGTACCCTTCCGATCATGGTTAGCTTTCTCCTTTTCCAGTTATTTATAATTTTTTTCATTTTTTCTATTTTCTCATTCCAATTCATTTCTAACATTTTTTTGTGATTAAGGCAGAAGTGTACTCCTAGTGCTTTAATGATTTCATCTGTCCATATGATGTCTTCAAGTTCATCTTCAATCTTTGTTTGACTTCCTAGTCTTAAACCTTTAGTTTTTTCTCTGTTTAAAATTAATCCTGAGAGTGAACCAAATGTTTCTATTATGTTTAAGGCTTTTTTAATATCTTGTTTTGATTTTAGAAATAATGTAGTATCATCGGCTAGCTGCGATATCTTGAATGGACGTTGTTGATTGTTCTTTATGGATAAGCCTAATATATTTTGATCACTCCTAATTCTTGTAGCCATGATTTCTGCCACTATAACGAACAGTAATGCTGATGCTGGACATCCTTGTCGGATACCTCTAGATATTTTGACTGGTTCGGATATCCAACCATTATTACTGATTACACAGTTTATGTTATTATACAGTATTTTAATCCAGTTTATAAAGTGTTGGTTAAAGCCAAATTTGGAGAGTGTTTGGTAAAGAAATTCTAATTCAACTGTGTCAAACGCTTTCGCGAAGTCTAAAAATAATATTGCTGCATTTATTTTATGCTTTTCTGTGTAGTTGAGTATATCCTTGATTTGTCTAATGTTGTAACCTATATATCTTCCTTTAATGAATCCATTTTGATCTGAATTTATTATTTTTGGGAGAGTTGTCTTTAATCGCTGAGCTAAGCATTTTGCTAGAATTTTATAATCTATGTTTAGGAGCGCGATAGGTCGCCAGTTTTTTAAGTTTAGTGGATCGCCTTTTTTGTATAGTAGTGATAACACGCCTTGTCTTTGTGAAGCTGTTAGTTTCTTTTTCTGGTAGCTTTCGTTAAAACTTTTTAATAGCATGGTTTCTATGTACGGCCAGAATTCTTTGTAGAATTCAACAGTTAGACCATCAATACCCGGTGACTTATTTAACTTCATATGACTGATTGCTTCTTTAATTTCTTTATTAGTGATTAGTCCATCACATGATTGGCTTTCTTTTTCGTCTAATTCTTTTTCGATTTTTGTTTGTTGAATATAGGAAGATATTTGTTGTGGGTCAGCTTTGTTTGTTGTATATAACTTTTTGTAGTATTCTCGTATTCTATTGAGTATATCATCCTGTTTACTTAGCATGAGTCCTTCTTCATTGTTAATTTTTGTTATTGATTTTTTAATTTGTCTATTTTTTTCTAGAGAGAGGAAATATTTGGTATTCTTTTCTCCTTTTTCTAACCAATTGGCTCTTGATCTGACTTGCGCGCCGTATGCTTGTTTACTGTATATATTTTCTAATTTAGCCTCCATTTCATTTATTTCATCATTTTTTTCATTGCCTGATTGTTCATATAGATTTTTAAGTGAGTGCTCAATTTCTTGTATTGTACTTTTTGTTTCTTTGGCTTTTCTTTTACTGAAAGCTATTGATTCTTCTTTAATTTCTATTTTACACATTTCCCATGCTGTGTTAGCCTCTATGATTTTATTTTCTACTTTTTCATCGTACATTTTTATGACTTTTCTTATTAAATTTTTGTATTCTTCACAGTTCAGGAGACTTTTGTTGAATTTCCAGTAACCTGGTCCTCTGTCTGGATTAGAGTTATCTAGGATTAGCGATACAGCTAGGTGATCAGTAGATTTGATCATGGCAGGACGAATATCTGCTTTTATTAGTTTTGTAGTTATCTCCCTTGATACTAAAAAGTAATCAATTCTACTAGCTTCCTTTTTGGAGTGTTTTCTTCTCCATGTATATTGTTCTTTTTTAGGGTTTTTTATTCTCCATATATCTATTAGTTTTAATTCCTTTTTAAGTATTTTAAGACTATGTACACACTTTTCTATTTTTTTTTACTGATTTTCTATCAATGTTTTCCTGAATATCATTCCAGTCACCTCCCATTATAATGGCACCTTGATGGAATCTATCTATTTCATTTCTTATTTTCTTGTAAAAACTATTTCTTTGATATTTGTCGTTTGGTGCATAAACATTGATAATGGTAAATATGTTTTCATGTATTTTAAGGTTGATCATTATACATCGCCCGTTTTCATCAGACCATGTATTAAGAATATCATGATTAGAATTTTTTTTTATTAAGATTGAAACGCCTCTGCTTTGGCTCGTGCCATAGTTATGTACCAAGTCTCCCTGCCATTCTGTGTTAATATATTTGATGATTTGTTTTGTAAAATGTGTTTCTTGTATGCAAATTATACTAGCTTTTTGTTCTTTTACCCATTGATAAAATCTGTTCCTTTTTTGTTTTTCCCTTAGACCCTGTGTGTTTAGGGTTATGCAGTGTATTGTGTTCGTCATGTTGCAGATTATTTTATTTGTTTTATTGTTTTTGTACTAAATATTGTGCAAGTATATAAAGTCATATCCAATTTCATATAAATATGATATTTGGGAGGTAAACTTATTATTTTGCATCTATATACATGTGTACATTTATACATATAATAGTATATCATATAATGTTGAATATTTCTTAACGTAATTATTACTACTTTGCGTATATATATTTGTGTACATTTATACATATAATTGTAAATCATACAATATTGGATGATTCTTAATATACATTCATACATATAATATAACTTGCCGTAATGTATATATCTATATATTGATAGGCATGTTTTCAGTGAATTATATGTATCTTTACATATATGGTTTAGGTTACCTAATATTTGGTTAAGTATTACACATATGCTATATGTATTCATAAAAGGGTAAATTACACATCTTTTTTCAAACATTTCTCTATAATATTGACTATATATTTGAAAATGTATCTTTGTTATAATATTACGCAATTGCAAGTGCATTACTTAGTAGTTCTGTTCAAGGAAATATAAACATATACATGTACAATGTATACACATCTATATTTACATCTTTTGAACATTTCATGCATTAATAAATGTTTTTTGAACTTACATTTTCGATGTCTTCGTTTTGTATTAATTACTTTGTATTTCATCGATATATTTGATACTTTTAGATCTGGGAAATAAAAGGATACAAGTTCCATAAAGTCACTAATTTCCACAGATCTACATATGTATTGCAAAATATTTTTACTAGTTTTGTTTATCGTCTTTGGATTTTTTTTTTTCTTAGCTTTTCCTCCAGCCTCCAACATTGCGGTCGGAGTTGGTGGTGTACGTATTTCAGCAGTCATCTGACTGGATTTTCGAGACGGAGTTGTATTTCCGTTTCTTCCTTGTTTCAGAAACTTTTCTATGGTGTTTGTTATATTGTCAGTATCTCTCTTAGTGTCTCTTTTGTGCGCCTTCTGTTTATTTTTCTTTCTCTGTGTTTGTTTACTTGTGGTTTGTGACACTTCGGAATGCTCTTGTATAGCCGATGCTGAAGTTTTTAGCTCTGAAACTGTATCTTTAGTATCTTCATCGCATGAAGTTTCATCTGAACTTGAAGAGGCGTTTTCTGACAAGTCTTCATCTTCATTTAGAGTTGATGATTCTTCATCAGACCACCCTTGTTTGCATTCTGACCTAATATGGCCCGATTTGTTACATTGTCTACATCTAACGTCATTTGTACAGTTTTTAGCCATATGCCCTGGTTCAAGGCACTTTGTGCATTTGCTATTTGGATTTGGCTGGCCTCTGTGAAATAGCACTGCCTTGTATCTTCCTACTTCCATTAATGGAGGCAGGTGGGACACAAACTTTTTGACAACAGCTATTCTATCACCAGTCTCACAGTTTGTAAGTCTGCCTTCCACTCGAAGTTTCTCACGGTAGAAGCTCATTATCTCAATGTCTCTCCTAATTAGGGCACGTTTGATTTGCCCATCGTCCGCTGACAATGGGACGTTTTTTATTCTAATTACAACGTTATCTTCGTCATATGTGTTTCTAGGATTGGTATTGTAGACGGGTAACTTCTTACCTCTCAGTGAAAATCCTTCAGTGAGGATTGTCGATCGACTTTTCTCATTGTCTGTATATATCCTCCAAAGACCGTTAACTCTCTGGAGGCCTATGATCGTTTCCGGTGCAATGTGTTTTCCAATGGTTTTA
>NC_047024.1:0-30786 GCF_902652985.1 Pecten maximus | reverse complement strand
CAATTCACTCAGAGCCAGGACTTTTATTATTTTTCATATTGCTTAATGTCTTATATGCTTCCTCAATAGTTATAAGTCCTTCTAATTTATCAGATTCATACATATTTAGTTTTGGGATGTTTTCGAAATCAATAAGAGAATCAAGAGTTATATCAGTTAAAGTATCATCTGAATTATATAAATTTTCATAAAAGCATTGGATTTTATCTAGAATTTCTTCTTGTTTTGTAATTAAGGTGCCATCTTCTAACTGAATTTTTGGAACTATTTTTGATATAAAGTTTCTATTTTCCAGACTGAAAAAGTAATTAGTTGGTTTCTCCCCTTCTTCTTCCCACCTTGCCCTAGATCTAATAATGCTGCCTTTTATCTTTTTCATTCTGATTTCTTCTAATTCTTTTTTCTTTTTATCAATTTCTATTGTATTTAAAACACTTTGACTTTCTAATTCTTCTATTGATTTTTGAAGATTAATTTCTGTTAAATTTTGTGATCTTTTCCTATAAGCAGCATGAGATATTGTTTTTCCCCTTATATTCATCAGAAGTGTCTCAAGAAATAGTTGGTCGTCGATACTAAATTGTATTTCTGAATTTGGAATATTTTCTAAATGGTCTATATTATACATAGGTAAGCAATATTGTTTTTTAGTTTCTAGGATAATATTATTAACAACATCTATATATTCTACATCACTAAGTAACGAATTGTTAAATTTCCACAGTCCTTTACCTCTCTTA
This sequence comes from Pecten maximus, assembly GCF_902652985.1. NCBI lineage: Eukaryota > Metazoa > Mollusca > Bivalvia > Pectinida > Pectinidae > Pecten > Pecten maximus. The sequence goes on along the minus strand of NC_047024.1, from coordinate 30,046 downwards.
AATTCATGAAGTTGCATACAAATTTTGGGGAATGAATGGTCTGATCTATATCCTGTTTCTATGGAAGAATTTATTACTAACGACGAAATATTTTCTGAAATTAGGAAAAAGTCTAATCTAGACTGTTTTAATGGATTTGGCTTTCTCCATGTATATCTAATGCTATCAGGATGCTGTTCTCTATATATATCGACTAGGTTGTGGTTTTCAATTATTTCTCAGATCTTCTCTCTGGCTTTTGAATTGTTTATGTTTCTGTAACTCTTATCATAATCTTTATCAGGATTTAAAACTAGATTAAAATCACCACATATTAGTATTCTATTATTACTGAAGATATCTATAGTATCATCAATAAGGTTAAAAAAATTAGGATCGTCTGAATTAGGGCCATACACAGTAATCAGAGTAAATTCCATATTTTTAATTTCTAGGTTAATTGCTAAAAAGTTACCAGTTGAGTCCGATTTTGTTTATTTAATTTTAAATTCAAAATTATTATTAAATAAAATTGCAACTCCTCTAGCATTTGATTTAAAAGAATTAAAGTAACATTCATATCCCCACTCGCTGCGAATCAAATTAGCTTTTTCTGCTGTAAAATGGGTATCTTGTAGACAATATATATTATAATCTTTTGCTCTCAGATATGAGAAAATATCCTTTCTCTTAACGTGTTCCCCCAGTCCCTGACAGTTTGCTGACAAAATATTTAGGTCATCCATAATCAAAAGGTGTGGTCATACATCGGTTGTAACATAATACATATATCCACTTACCATCTAAGGAGTTATGGTCTACCATCCAGAAAAGAGAAAGAAATGGAATAGGAAGAGAAAATGACAGAATACATAATAAAATCATATTGATGAAGTCTAGATCAATACCTGTTCATCACACACCTGGCCTGAAATTAAAATTGTCTGATTCGTCGCGACTCTTTCATGCCAAAGCTTATTGTATAATTCAACTTAAGCACTGTTGCGACTTTGACTAGTGTAACGCGCAGCACGTGTACCGCAGGCTACCGACCCGTAGCCGGTAACAGTCAAAGGGGAGATAATTTACAAACAGCCAAAGGGAGATAATCTAGCTATAGGTGAAAATGCTGGACATCAGTTGCCACATCAACATGTTACCTAACTGCCTACCAGGAAAACAAAATTAAGTTCACAAGAGAAGAAGTTCCTCACTGGTCCACGATATCGATACATTTCATTTTTCACAAAAATACACCAGATAACAACTGGTACAACATATTGAAACAAAAATGGAGGTGACTCCCTGCAATCAGGTTTTACAATCACATAATTTTAGTTATATCAACACATATACATTTGTATCATTTAAATTAGATTCTTCTGCATTGTGGTTAACACAATATCAATTCATGATCAATAATTATAATTATACCTATATTTCCTTTGTATTGTCAATCTACAAGGACAAAGTTAGTTTTACAGGTAATTAGTACAGGGGTGATCATAGCACCCTAAGTCATGATCATCAAAAATTGTACAAAATGACAAACTTTCCATAAAATGTCTATTCAGAGAATGTTAAATTTTAAAGGTTCCACTACTTCTTATACAGAGTGTTTCTTTCTTTCAAGCTCCTGGCCATGGGAATAATCTAGTTCAATGTGTCATTTCGGATTACACAATTCTGTATAGTGGACATACTCAACATCCTTGTATGTTTTCACATAAATTTTCTTCCAAATTATGATTTTACATCCGAGATGCTCGCCCATTATAGTTGCCAGTTTACATGATTCAGCATTTCTTATGCCTAATATAAAACATGCTCGTCCATTATATTTGCCAGTTTACATGATTCAGCACCTCTTATGCCGAACATAAAACAATATTTTTGTTGTTTTTTTCCTGGCAGCATTTCTTAGGCCCAGTATAAAACAATGCATAGATGTGTTTAGCATTGATAATTAGGCCTCAAGCACTCCGAGCATGGAATATTTAGACCTTGAGCATTTCTATACAATATCTGGATCTCAAGCACATTGAGATTCAAGTATAAACAAAGTATATGTTTAGTATTTAAGCCTTGAGCATTGACATTTGGCTTTCAGCATTTTGAGATTTAATGTTTGGGCCTTGAGCATTTTGAGCATTGAATATTTGACCCTTGAGCATTTTGATTCACTCCTGATCTGAGCACATAGTTATAAGTATTTCAAATTCCAAAAATGAATATTGACATTTCTTTTCTAATTTCCAGCCTGTTCTTCAATAGGGATATAGTAACCATATAACATCTAGTCACATATAAAAAATAAGTTACACATTACATTAACAAATTGCACACGTTACTTTCCACTGTGCAACCAAACTTGACACAATAAAAAAAACCTAGACTTTCACAGTTGATGCTGGGTTATACTCAATAATATGTAGACAAGTGCCTTATTTCATTAGCAGAGATCAAATTCTAGGTATAACTGGTAATTTCTTTATCTTACAGGAACCCTGTGGCCAAATATCAATTTTAGGAGAACTAGGTGTTCCTTATAGAACAGTTAACGACATTAAATTTAACTGGAGAGAAACCTCAAGGATGTAATTTATTTATAAATTTCGCACATGTAGAGTAAGCACATTGGTCAGGGGTCCAGCAACAACTGTTAGTTTGCAGGGGTTTAGCTGTAGTTCACCTCCATAACTAAATATTACACCAAAAAAATAACATTACACACTATACAAACATAAAAACCCAAAAATGAAAAAAACTTGGGACTTTTGTCCGGTGTCAGCACTTAACCCCCCACCCTGACTAAATTTGGGGAAGCCACTCCCATTATATATAATTAACCACTATAGACATTCTAAAACAATCTTAACTTCCTCCTCGAACTAAATATTTTGCCCGATCAGAGTTGACACGGTAGCAAACTATACCCACCCAACCTATCTATAACCATGCAGTCGCCCATACCCTGTGTTGGTCATATCAACTCTAGCCACAAGGACCAGAGCTCCTGCAACGGTTACACTAACCTATGTGCCAAAGAAAACCCACCCGAACAATTTAGGGGAGGGAGTGTCTTGGTTGAGTTTGCCTCTCAGTGTTGGTCATATCAACTCTAGCCACCGAAGGGACAACCCCAAACCGGTGACCTCCCAGCTAAGAAAAAACCTACTCTACAATACCCTTACTGAACACCCCCCCCCCCCCCCCCCCCCCCCCCCCCCGTCATCTCTGATTGAGCCCCAATATCTAGTAAATACATTTAGTGATCACTTACACACTACTACAAATAAAGTGACTCCATACACCAACTATTGAAAAATTCTTTCCCCCTCCAGTATCCTGTTTATGTCTACCCCCCCCCCCCCCCCATTCTACCTACTTCAGACCCCCCCTTAAAACCTAAGCTTTCAACCCACAATACAACAGAACTCACTTCAATACATTACCGCACTCCTCACAATCCGATTACTGAAGTAATACAACTATAATTACTGTCCATGGTATCACTGTCACTAAAATGTCACCGACACACCTCCTGGGGAAGGGAAGGAATTCCAGGGGTCGACTCCAGTGTCCTCCAGGCCCCTGCCCATGTTGCCTGCCCGTGCGAACAACTTCACTCAACCACCACATGTATTAGAACAACTGTACCTGTTATATTTCTATGAAAGTTCCTCCAGACGTCTTTGGATGGACCTTCCAGTCACATATATATATAAAGCACTGCGCGGTTGGGGGTCACGGTCAACCAGGGGGCAAAGTTGACTACCCCAATGTCCTGTGTTCACATCCATCACCATACAGCTCAACCCTGGTGGCCATCCAAGGTATTTTGCAAAAGTTTGTATGCAGTTCCTATGTGGTTTTGTTTCACATGCACCATCAGTTGATCAAACGCCATGTGCTGTCTAAGGTCATGATCATGGTACCTCTGGAAGCTGAGTGTCTATGTCCAGGCAAGTCTACCACGCGTGGTCATTTGTTGGAGCTCCATATGGTCACAGGGGCCTGGGTCCTCTTCAGTGGTTCCCTCCCCCAGGTCAGAGGGGGTGCCAGCAACACAGGATTTTACATGAAAGTAAATAACAAATAATCTATTAGTTATAATTATGACTTAAAACATTCTCTCACATGATAAATATCCTACACTACAGGAAGTGAAAATTCTAATTAGGTGAGGTCATAGGCCCCAGACCTCATCCAGTCGGGCGGACGCCTACGACGTCCCCCGGCCCGAGGGGCTGGGCATCCCAATAAATGCAAACTCCGGCTTAAGTTCCAAAGGATTCTCTATTACCCCCACCCCCCTACTAACTAAATAAATCCGTCGCCAATCCTTTCAGAACCTTCCATTCTCACCAGGGTTTTTTTTTTTTTTTTAACCAAAATTATCCCTGCAAGCTCAATATTCCTTCCAAATTTATCACTTAAAAAAACTACTGCTTTACTTTACAAAACGGAGACCGCAATATCACAAAAATAAACCGGTCCCGCCGGAGGTTCCAATTGTAACGCGCAGCACGTGTACCGCAGGGGTGCCACGTGTGTCGGACTGCTACCAAGTTTTTGCCCAGGGTTCGACTGCCGCTTTCGCTTGCAGATTCCAAATACAAATGAATTTTCAAGTAATAGACAATATTTAGTAAACTGGTGAGAAAGAAAATAGACTCGTCATATAAGTTCAACAATTTATTAACATGTGTAAAAATAACAAAGTACCAAAATAATACCCGAGATCGAGACACAGTGAGGAGTTTACAGTTATATACGTCTAGCCTAAAACATATGCCAACCATCGTTTAATCACAACTAACCATATAAATGAAATAAATGTAGTTTACCCCGAGTCTCAAGCACGTGGCATGTCCGGTCAGAATACAACATTTGCTAACCACCCGTCTTTTCTCCCGTATCTACTTACGAGGTTACCAACAACCATCCCTCGCTTAACCGGTATAGAAACAGCCCGAGAGGCGGAAATATTCTCTAGCCACTCCGCGAGTGCACTCAAAATGGAATAATTCCTTCAAGCAACAACCTGACTTCCGACATGACACAGGCACACGAGACTCAAATTAAACAAAGTTCTATACATCGAAAATACATCAAAATACTACACGTGAAAATAAAAATACATGTACGATAGTGGCAAATAATATCCAGCAGACAAATTAATATGAAATTTAGGAAAGGATAGCCGACGGTTATCTAATTAATTTCACAGATTAAAAGTCAACACCACTTACCCTGCTGACACCCGGACGAAAAGTGATTGACCCCAGAGCAGCACGGGTATCTTGCGTAACCGGATGTTACAATTTTCCGGAACGAGTCCAAAAATAAACGAGCGAAACGCAACTGCGTTACACTAGTATACCGGAAATACCTTATCACGGCTAGTATTCTACTTGAATCCGGATAATATACATTTATGCTAATAATAATCAAGGGTATATAGCAATTAATCTGTGTTCTGTGACATTAGTTTATAAAGTGCTGAATTTATTAAAATCTGATTCAGGTGTAAACCGAAGTACATGTACATATTTATTATACTGTCACAGTCGTACTGAGAACTTTACAGTACAGATATTATTTCGATATTGTATCCAGATCATAAGTATTATACTGGAAGATTTATATATATAACTACTGAACACTATGTATCACTACTGGGTATTATTATATGATTCCAAACATTTAAACTCAACCCATTACTTGATTTAGCTTGTGTTGTTTTTAAAATTTAAATATTTACACATGTACATGCAATGCACAAAATGTACAATATATACAAATGTATACGTATATTGCTTATCGATTGCTGACCTATATCAACATCTCAACTAATGTAGTAACATCAGGAGACAGACAATATATATGAAACTGCTTATATGCTAAGGCTCTTACAGAATATTATTTTTATAAAGACTTTTAGTTATATATATTATATAATACAGTCAAACCTGCCATGAAGGACACCTCTGTACAAAGGACACCTGTCTATAGAGGACGGTCATAATCAGCTCCGCTCAAAGCAAAGTGTTATATAAATTACCTCTGAATAAAGGACACCTGTCTATAGAGGACGGTCATAATCAGCTCCGCTCAAAGCAAAGTGTTATATAAATTACCTCTGAATAAAGGACACCTGTCTATAGAGGACGGTCATCATCAGCCCCGCTCAGAGCAAAGTGCTATATAAATTACATTTGTATAACGAACATCTATCTATAAAGGACACATGGGGTGTCCGCCATAGGCAGGTTCGACTGGATATATTTTAAGTAGTACTATTAAAAAAAACTATTACATAACATACAGGTACGATAATGACGTTATTTGCTTACCTGCTCACACAGAAATTTCCACACTCCAAACAGATATGTATAATCCCAACGGAAAATAAATAAACACACAAAATATATTTTACACATTCACATGGAAAAGAAAATAAATTTACTTGTTCCTGCAGTAATTAGATCGGAAAACCAGAGATCAAAATCTCTGGCGGCAGCATGTACTGCCTAAGGTTCCATACCGATCCTTTATAGTAGATAGTCACAATATTTTACACACATAAACGAGATTTCTCAATTATTTGTTTCCAGTGAAATTTGAGTCATCCATAAGAAAATCGTCTTCCAAAGGAGTATCGAACCAAAGTCTTCGTTTTTTACCATTTCTCAGGATTACATACAACTTTCCGTCAATGCTGTATGAGTTTGTAACACTCGGAAGTCCAAAAGCGGTTTTCAATTTCTGCTGGTTTGCCTTTGTTAAGTCTTCAAACACTGTTAGTTTAGATCCTTTGAGTACTCTCCTGGCCTTGATCACTTCGTGTTTTTTCCGTCTCCGAACAAACTTGACAATAACGTTCCTTGGACGTCCCTGGGTAAATTTCCCTAATCTATGCGCAAGGTCTATGTCCTCACTCTTTAGGGCAACTTTGAGTTTCGTGTTCACAAAATCAACAACATGTTCGACACATTTTTCAACGGATTCGGACTCCGAGTCGTCACGAAGTCCGGATATTCTAATGCTGTTCTTCCTTCCATGCTGTTCTAGGTCGTTATACCGTTCCTCGGTTTGACTCTGTGCCTGCTGCAACTCACTAATGCGTTCTCCCTGCATCTTTACTACGTCTCGAAGTTCATCGTTGCTTTTTTCCAAATCGAAAATGCGACCTTCTAATTTGTCAATCAGTTCTTGATTTTCCCTCCGAATATCCGATCTTAGCTTGGAAATCATAGCACCCATCGAGTCGTTGGTAATAAGTGTTCCCAGTACTTGGTATATCTCCGTCAGACTGTCCTCTACGGACTTCAAGCTCGAGAAAAAGTGTAACAATGTGGATTTTAGTCGCAGGTAAGCTGGTGATGTACATAGTGTTCTTGACATATTGGATTTCATTTGTCGAACTGGCGTTTTGGGATGTAAATTCTGATAATAGTAAGTAAAGAAACATTGATTTGAAAATTGGCGGTATTCGACGGTCGGAAACTTGTGTCCTCCATATGTTTAGATTGAGTCAAATTACGACAATAATGTGTCCCTGTTCTCGATATAGCATACTTCTGCTACGTTTTGTGTTGTTTAATAGTGTTTAAATTGAGGTTTATTTTCTGTGACCACTGAAATGGTATTAAGCATGACATTCGAGACACAGCTAACGTTAGACCTACTGTGCTACGGAGGTCATGAGCTCGGTGCTATCGAGAGTGTCAGTGTTCTGTCAGATCCTGTTTTCTAAACTGTCTGCATTATACTGGCATTTTTATTAGCACATAAAGCGGCTATTCCACTTGTGTTCAAATACGTTTATAACAATGTTACACAATTTACAAAGTGAAAGTGCATTCAAGTCTGAGGCGGTACAGAACTCGATCGCCATTGTAAATTCGGTGAATGTATTCACACGCCGGCAAGAAGGTGATTCGTCTCTCAGAACAGAAGCACGCGACCCAAAATCTTCAACGGGAAATGAAGTGATCTGAGTTTACTATGTTCATTGAGGCGGAGCGAAGTGAAAATGTAAATATTTACCTATAGCGACACTTACCTACAGCGACACCTACATACACTTACCTGAAGCGACACCTACATACACTTACCTATAACGACACCTACATACACCTACCTATAACGACACCTACATACACTTACCTATAACGACACCTACATACACTTACCTATACACTAACGACACCTACATACACTTACCTGTAGCGACACCTACATACACTTACCTGTAGCGACACCTACATACACTTACCTACAGCGACACCTACATACACTTACCTATAGCGACACCTACATACACTTACCTATAGCGACACCTACATACACTAACCTATAGCGACACCTACACACACTTACCTATAAGCGACACCTACATACACTTACCTATAGCGACACCTACATACACTTACCTATAGCGACACCTACATACACTTACCTACAGCGACACCTACATACACTTACCTATAGCGACACCTACATACACTTACCTACATCGACACCTACACACACTTACCTACAGCGACACCTACATACACTTACCTACAGCGACACCTACATACACTTACCTACATCGACACCTACATACACTTACCTACAGCGACACCTACATACACTTACCTACAGCGACACCTACATACACTTACCTATAGCGACACCTACATACACTTACCTACAGCGACACCTACATACACTTACCTACAGCGACACCTACATACACTTACCTATAGCGACACCTACATACACTTACCTATAGCGACACCTACATACACTTACCTATAGCGACACCTACATACACTTACCTATAGCGACACCTACATACACTTACCTACAGCGACACCTACATACACTTACCTGTAGCGACACCTACATACACTTACCTATAGCGACACCTACATACACACTACAGCGACACTACAGACACTACCTACAGCGACACCTACCACATTACCTACAGCGACACCTACAACACCTACATGACACCTACATACACTTACTATAGCACACCTACATACACTTACACAGCGACACCTACATACCCTTACCTACAGCGACACCTACAACACTTACCTATAGCGCCCCACAGCCGACACCTAACATACACTAACTTGCGACACTACACACTAGGCAACTACTCTTCCTAAGCTGACGACACCCCGCAATTACCTACAATGACACCACCAAAAACTTACCTTAGCGAACCCACATACATTCCGTAGCGGACACTACTCACTTCCTCGGTGGGGGTAAAGAATATACCCCTTCCCCCATTCAACAAAAGGCAAATAAAATTCTTCCACTTTTTTCCCTTTCTTAAACTTTTTTTCCTAAGTCTCCCTTACAAGCCTCAAATTTTGGCCTTTGTTACCTTCCCTTAGGAATTTTTTTGGGGGCTTCCCTCCAGGGCATACTCTTTAAAATGGGTAGTTGCTACTCCTGCTTAGCGCTCAGCATATTTGGAGTGGGACGACTGGTTGGCCCGTTGTCAGTATAATGTGACCGGGTGGGGTGTGCTGCTGGGTGTCTTTGGCAGTATGCTTCAGTGAGGTGGCACTCTAAATCGGCAAAAGATCCGGCCTATCACATGGAGACTTAACACAAACATACCACAGCCTCCCAAAACACACATACGCACTCATCAAACGCATACATTTCGCACGCACGGGAGGCCGTCCTTAAATGACCTTAGCTGTTAATAGGACGTTAAACAAAATAAACCAAACCAAACCAAACCTACATACACTTACCTACAGCAACACCTACATACACTTACCTACAGCGACACCTACATACACTTACCTATAGCGACACCTACATACACTTACCTATAGCGACACTTACATACACTTACCTACAGCGACACCTACATACACTTACCTATAGCGACACTTACATACACTTTCCTAAAGCGACACCTACACACACTTACCTACAGCGACACCTACATACACTTACCTACAGCGACACATACATACACTCACCTACACACACTTACCTACAGCGACACCTACATACACTTACCTACAGCGACACCTACATACACTTTCCTAAAGCGACACCTACACACACTTACCTACAGCGACACCTACATACACTTACCTATAGCGACACCTACATACACTTACCTATAGCGACACCTACATACACTAACCTATAGCGACACTTACCTACAGCGACACCTACATACATTTACCTATAACGACACCTACATACACTTACCTGTAGCGACACCTACATACACTTACCTACAGCGACACCTACAACACTTACCTATAGCGACACTTACATACACTTGCCTACAGCGACACCTACATACACTTACCTATAACGACACCTACACACACTTACCTACAGCGACACCTACATACACTTACCTGTAGCGACACCTACATACACTTACCTACAGCGACACCTACATACACTTACCTGTAGCGACACCTACATACACTTACCTATAGCGACACCTACATACACTTACCTATAGCGACACTTACCTACAGCGACACCTACATACACTTACCTACAGCGACACCTACATACACTTACCTAAAATGTACAGCGATACCTACACACACTTACCTACAACGAGAACTTCTGACGCTAACCCACGGCGACACTTACATACACTTACCTACAGTGACACCTACATACACTTACCTACAGCGACACCTACATACACTTACCTACAGCGACACCTACACACACTTACCTACAGCGACACCTACATACTCTTACCTACAGCGACACCTACATACACTTACCTGTAGCGACACCTACATACACTTTCCTACAGTGACACCTACATACACTTACCTAAAATATACAGCGATACCTACACACACTTACCTACAGCGGCACCTACCGACAGGGACCCTTACCTACAGCGGCACCTACCGACACTTACCTAAAACGTACAGCGACACCTACCGACACTTACCTACAGCGACACCTACATACACTTAACTACAACGACACCTACATACACTTACCTACAGCGACACCTACCAACAGGGACACTTACATACAGCGACACGCACCAACAGGGACACTTACATACAGCGACACCTACCAACAGGGACACTTACATACAGCGACACCTACCGATAATTACCTAGAGCGAAGCTGAGGAAGAACATGAGGCTGCTTATTCATGCAGTGTTCCCCGCCCCCGCGTCATACTTCTTTAGAAATTCATTGTAGAGGATTCCAAAAGCTTTACATGTGCCAACCAGTGTCATGTACAGGAGTGCACACGCTGAAAGGTTAAGTCATCCGATCATCACTTTAATTTATAATGAATGTCTCGCATTACAAAGTAAACATGCGTGTATCATTGATTCACATGTGTGTATATACCAATAACTGATCACATGCGTGTATGTATCAATCACCGATACGTATGTGTATGTATCAATAACTGATTCACATGTGTGTGTGTTTCAATCACTGATTCACATGTGTGTATGTATCAATCACTGATTCACACATGTGTATGTATCAATCACTGATTCACAAGTGTGTATGTATCAATCACTGAATCACACATGTGTATGTATCAATCACTGATTCACATGTGTGTATGTATCAATCACTGATTCACATGTGTATGTATCAATCACTGATTCGCATGTGAGTATGTATCAATCACTGATTCACATGTGTATGTATCAATCACTGATTCGCATGTGTGTATGTATCAATCACTGATTCGCATGTGTGTATGTATCAATCACTGATTCACATGTGTGTATGTATCAATCACTGATTCACATGTGTGTATGTATCAATCACTGATTCACATGTGTATGTATCAATCACTGATTCACATGTATAGGTATCAATCACTGATTCGCATGTGTGTAGGTATCAATCACTGATTCACATGTGTATGTATCAATCACTGATTCACATGTGTGTATGTATCAATCACTGATTCACATGTGTGTTTCAATCACTGATTCACGTGTGTGTATGTATCAATCACTGATTCATATGTGTGTGTGTTTCAATCACTGATTCACATGTGTGTATGTATCAATCACTGATTCATGTGTGTGTGTGTTTCAATCACTGATTCACATGTGTGTATGTATCAATCACTGATTCACATGTGTGTTTCAATCACTGATTCACGTGTGTGTATGTATCAATCACTGATTCATATGTGTGTGTGTTTCAATCACTGATTCACATGTGTGTATGTATCAATCACTGATTCACATGTGTGTATGTATCAATCACTGATTCACATGTGTGTATGTATCAATCACTGATTCACATGTGTATGTATCAATCACTGATTCACATGTGTGTATGTATCAATCACTGATTCACATGTGTGTATGTATCAATCACTGATTCACATGTGTATGTATCAATCACTGATTCGCATGTGTGTATGTATCAATCACTGATTCACATGTGTATGTATCAATCACTGATTCACATGTGTGTATGTATCAATCACTGATTCGCATGTGTGTATGTATCAATCACTGATTCACATGTGTGTATGTATCAATCACTGATTCACATGTGTGTATGTATCAATCACTGATTCACATGTGTAGGTATCAATCACTGATTCACATGTGTGTATGTATCAATCACTGATTCACATGTATAGGTATCAATCACTGATTCACATGTGTGTATGTATCAATCACTGATTCACATGTGTATGTATCAATCACTGATTCACATGTGTAGGTATCAATCACTGATTCACATGTGTATGTATCAATCACTGAATCACATGTGTGTGTGTTTCAATCACTGATTCACATGTGTGTATGTATCAATCACTGATTCGCATGTGTGTATGTATCAATCACTGATTCACATGTGTGTATGTATCAATCACTGATTCACATGTGTGTATGTATCAATCACTGATTCACATGTGTAGGTATCAATCACTGATTCACATGTGTGTAGGTATCAATCACTGATTCACATGTGTATGTATCAATCACTGATTCACATGTGTATGTATCAATCACTGATTCACATGTGTATGTATCAATCACTGATTCACATGTGTGTATGTATCAATCACTGATTCACATGTGTGTATGTATCAATCACTGATTCACATGTGTGTGTTTCAATCACTGATTCACGTGTGTGTATGTATCAATCACTGATTCATATGTGTGTGTGTTTCAATCACTGATTCACATGTGTGTATGTATCAATCACTGATTCATGTGTGTGTGTGTTTCAATCACTGATTCACATGTGTGTATGTATCAATCACTGATTCACATGTGTGTGTTTCAATCACTGATTCACGTGTGTGTATGTATCAATCACTGATTCATATGTGTGTGTGTGTTTCAATCACTGATTCACATGTGTGTATGTATCAATCACTGATCCACATGTGTGTTTTTAAGACTTTTCCCTTCTTCCTCTAATTCATTTGATAACATGAGGAACGTATGCATGGACTCAAAGTGAGATCTTAGAATTTTCTGAAATATATCGATTACAAATTTTAACTCCCAAAGTCCAGGGCAGCCGCCTGTAGACCATTTGTTGTTCTATTCAGACACAAAACAGAGGGAAGCAGACTAAACTCACTCATCTAACAGTTCTGAATAAGTGGCGATAACAAACTATAACTGTCAACATTCAAGATGGATGACTTTTAGCCATTTTGTTTTCATAATCAGGTTTAATATTGAATGGGCACAACTAGGGACAAAAGGGAGCCTACATGTGAAGATTGAGAACTATTCCTCCAGTACGATTCAAGAATTAGCGATAATAAACTTCATTTGTAAAAATCCAAGATAGCCGGCTGTCAGCCATCTTCTTTCCTGACCAGACTTAAAATCAAATTAGCAAAACTAAGGACCAAGGGGAACCCACATTGGAAGTTTAAGAAATATTCTTCCTGCAAATTATACGAAAGCATTTTCTGTTGTTGTTTTCTTTTTTTGTGTTTTGTTTTCATATGCGATGACACCCCATTCGTTTAACTAAAGGTTATCAACTTCAAGATCTGGTAGCAAGTAAATGTTTTAATTAACCGTGAAATTTAGGATCCAGATTTACAGTACATGAACCGTCAGACTAATACGGAATCTGTGAATTTTACCTAGTAGGATTACCCATGCGTAGCCACCATCCACGGGTTGTCTTTTGAGCGCCATCTGTAGTGTCCCTGTAAATGCTCCTGATTCTGAACAGAAATAAAAAACAATTTAAAAGTATCTGAGCATACATATTGATAAAAACGTATAAAAAGGAAAAAAACAGTTAAGCGTTAGTTGTAATAACCAGTATTACTGTATAATATAATGGGCTGTCATACCAAGCCGATTTCGCTCGCCAGAGCTATACCGGAGGTTTCGGGAAGCGGTTCTAGTAAATACGAGAGAAAGAACAGCAGTGCATCGTCCGAACATCGCCAAGATCGTAAGGAAATCATCAGAAAATTGTCAGAACATCGTCAGAGCATCAGCGAAAATATTAGCAACAGAAGATAACGGAGGATATTTTTGAACACGCTCAAATATGTCTACCATTTCGCTGCCAGGGCGAGCAGTTGGAGTACGATGGCGGTGCTCTTTTATGACTTCGCTGATGTCGAACGAGCACCTATATCGCCCCATATGATGGACCGTACACTACGATCGTGTTACCATCGTTGCGCACTTTGCCAATGGGTAGGAATCTCAATAGGACAACGTTAGGGCAAAGGTATGACAATGGAAACGCCGGTGTAGTATGGTAACGTGAAACCTATGGTAACGTGAAACCTATGGTAACGTGAAGCCTATGGTAACGTGAAATTTGTTTGTTTTTGTTTAACGTCATATTAACAACCAGGGTTATTTAAGAACGTGCAAGGTTGTGGAGGTAGAGGAAAGCCGGAGTGCAAGGAGAAAAGCCACCGACCTACGTTCAGAACCTGGCAACTGCCCTACGATGTTTCGAACTCGCAACCCAGTGGTGGAGAGCTAGTGATAAAGTGTTGTGCATCTTAACCACTCGGCCACCGCGGCCCCCTTGGTAACGTGAAACATATGTTAACGTGAAGCATATGGTAACGTGAAGCATATGGGACGTGAAGCCTATGGTAACGTGAAGCCTATGGTAACGTGAAACCTATGGTAACGTGAAGCATGTGGTAAACGTGAAGCCTATGGTCATGTGAAGCCTATGGTAACATGAAGCCTATGGTAACGTGAAACCTATGGTAACGTGAAGCATGTGGTAAACGTGAAGCCTATGGTCATGTGAAGCCTATGGTCATGTGAAGCCTATGGTAACGTGAAGCCTATGGTATTTTATGGACAGCAGCACTAAAATTCCCTGAACATCTAAGCGAGTAAAGTTATATAGTTTGATTATGTACTGATTTAAGATGAATTAACATGATGGAATTGCGTCATTTTTGTGGTATTTTACACCATGGCCGTATATCACAAATAGTACTCCATTGTACAATAACTGAAATTCTTAAGAGACAATCTATGGTGTCCTATTAGTGCTGTTTACACTCCTTATCGGAATATAACTTAGCTCATGAACTACTTGGGGTAGTCGTTCCCACAGTTTAAGTCCATCTGACCATGGCTGTAATCTACATACTACTATGTTTTGTTAATGAAATCTTTCTGTTGTAGCAGCATTGATATTGAAATACATGTATGACATAAAATGTTCCTACAAGAGCAGTGCCAAATCATATACTGCTTTTTTGTCTTCTAAGGGACTATATGGTTAGAAAACACTATGAGAAATGGATATAAAACGTTATATTTTCTATGAGTATGTTACAAAACTAACACTTTCTCTTAATTACAAAAATTAAAAGTCACTGCAACCATTTACGATATATATCTAAAAAATATAAAAGGTAAACATTTCGGTCTCGAACTAATTCATAAATTACCGCTCGTAGCCTGAAAATGCGCATGCGCATAAACCGAGAAAAAAGCAAAATGGCGGACGCAAACCAGAAAAAACGACGAGGTCCTAAAAGTTACTTGACGGAAAGTGCAAGAAAACGAAGGAAACAAGAATCAGAACAGAGAAGAGGAGAGGCGAGAATCTACATCAGCAAAGAGATAGATAGATGGCGTAAGGTAAAGGAAGATCTCGCACTGGAGACTGATTCTAAATTAGCGAAGCTGCTTCTTGACAGGTAAGCTAATTCGCTACGGTATCATGTTAGATATATAACTACTGTATATATAATAGATAAACGTATCCAATATTGCCATTGATAGTCCGGTATCCACCGTTTAAGCATGATTGTGTTATTGAACTTCTCTACTGAAAGTGTCATCTGGTAATGGTTAAATAGTAATTGTATATAAATTTACAATAGTGACACAACGTGTTTGTTGTTGAACGCAAAGTGGGGCCCAATTGGGGGTATTCGGTCTTAGGAAAATTGATGTGGTGAATAAATACAAGGGCTATTCGATATTATATGGCGGTACTGGTGATATGAAAATAAACGACAGTGATTATAAACATCACATTTATAATAAACAGTGCAACGTATGTTTATAAAAAATATAAAATGCATATGAAATTCATTAGACGGCAGATCTAGATTTTCATACATGTATATATGTATGTAGTACATATACATTAATGATTATCATATATGGCAGCAAAAGTCCTTATTATTACCATTTCATATATAACACAGTAGAGTACAATTAAATGTCATTTAAAAAAAAAAAAAACATCAGTATTATTCAATATTCAAATAATGAATGGTATTGAAAATGTCAATTTCAGTTATGAATTTAAGAAAATATCAGATAAATCCACCACTTCAACCGGCCACATCCATATGTATTCCACACCTGCAAGAAGATATATACCTCCACGAGAGTATTCAGAAAGTGAAGTCACTATAAGGTATGTTTATATGATTAAGTTTGAGGCAGTTGGAAATGTGGTGTAGCATGGTATGTATAATGACCGTTATAATTACAGATCACACATACAGATACATAACTTCTATTCTAAATTTAGGACTGGCATTATCAATCATTTACTGTCAATGAAGCACATTAAGAATAAAATGTATAGTGTTGGTGGGCAAACAATTGCAAGATAAACAACATCAACGATTTATACAGTTTGTGTTGATTTGATTTCTTTTGTTTTGTTTTCCAACTGTTGGTAATTCTATGACTAAAAAGTTTGTTCTGTATGTTTATGTGTGTTATTTATGTTTTTTTAAATGAATATTTTAGGTGGATGACTATCTGTTTGGTCTTTGAAGCTGTATATATATGCACACATGTATTTATATAATGATTCCAGCATGTTTCTTTTGTATATATGTTGCTAGATAATGGATATATTATCATGTAATTAAGTGAAGATTTATATACATGATGTGTATATAGGTTCTCTTTTTATTTAGTGGTCGAGAAATGTCAGGAGTGTTTGTGCAAGAATGTTGGAAAGACATGTCATTGCCTGGACCATCCACAAGTGATTTTCAGTAAGTACAGTACTAGTATGTACATGTACCAGTATGTATTTGCATTGCTGGTTTGCAATTCGGAATTTTTGTAATGCTATGTATGTGTGTGTATGTGTGAGTAATGAATCTGCTATGTACATATGTATTTTCTTCTGTGTTATGTATTACATAGATAAACAAATTACACTGGAAAAATGCTTTGAAAAATAAACAAACTGAATATAAATATAAATACTACATTTGTATTTCTTCTTCAGACATTTCAAACATGATTGAAATAAATGATTTTTCTGAACTGCAGTGTCCAGAATCGTAGGTAGAAGTAATATTTTTAGAAAGAACGATCAATACTACAATAAACAATTAATGTCATTTATTATATCTATTTTCAAGGAATCAACATATTCAGAAGGCCGATATCACTACCAAAGAGGCGAGCAGCTTCATAAATCCTTTTGAGTAAGTTTCATTGATGTATATTACTGTGGGGTTAAGGGCTGTGGTGGCTGAGTGGTTAAGGTGTCCCGACACTTTATTACTAGCCCTCCATCTCTGGGTTGCGAGTACGAAACCTACGTGGGGCAGCTGCCAGGTACTGACCGTGGGCTAGTGGTTTTTATCCGAGTACTCAGGCTTTTCTACACCTCAAAACGTGGCACGGCCTTAAATGACCCTGGCTGTTCATAGGACATTAAACAAAACAATCCAATCCTGTGGAGTTAGACCATCACATCCCAGAGTTGAACTAAACATTTTTTTGCTTTCTTGTTTTTCTACATTTTTTTCTCATTTTTTGAATGTATCGTAGGTTTTCAGCTACTTATGAATGAAGACTGAGTATCACAAATTAGTTAAGTCAAGTATGCAATATTAGTTTTATTTTTCCAATATTCAAAATTATACCAATTTATGTATTTTAATTATTTATAGACAAACATTTTTGAGACAAGCTATGCTGTTCTACAATAGCTCCTGTTATGATTTATCTGTTTTTTATATTTTTGTTTTCTCCTTTTATCAGCTTAACAATAGATGTCACTGAAAATGTCGACGAGGATGACCAAACCACTGATGATGAGGATTATGAACCAAGTTTCGACATCACTCTCAGGTACAGAACAATTCAAAATTCAAAATGGTCTGTATCCGAGATATGGATGACCTAGCTCAAAAATTTTATTCCTGGCTGTAATTTGGTGTTTTTTGACTGATTTACCTTAACTTGGCAAAGATGTCCAGTTCACAGAAATCAACACTCCAGTATAAAGTCTAGGTCAAGGTCACAGAGTCCAAAGTCGATGTCAAACTTTGATCCTTTTCACTGATGAACATTTATTAATGACACTTTGAAGCAGTGTTTGTCAAAATTAAGCAATGATTCTACTGACTAAAGGTCAAGGTCACTGGAATTTGGTATGTTTGTAAATGTCAATCATAAAACCTATATGGCCAATTTGGAGGATATATTACCACAAGACATTCCGGATTCTTGATGAAGTGTCACAGTTCCGGTTATATTTTTAAATGTCAGATATTTATTTCTCCCTCAATTGTTTTTATTAGCTCACCTGCCCGAAGGGCAAGTGAGCTTATGCTGTGTGTCATGCTGGGGTGAAGGGCTACAAAGTTTGTTCAAATAAATTACCTTGGCCTTCATTCAAGGTCACATGGGTCAAATAGGCTATAATCTTCAAATGACTTCTTCTCAATAACCAAGAGGCCCAGGGACTTGATATTGGGCCTGTAGCATGCTGGGGTGAAGGGCTTCCAATTTTGTTCAAAGAAATATTTATTTATCTTTTATTTGTTTAATGCTGTGTAGGAATGTTAGACAAAGGATTGCAGACCATTGAAGCAATGGATTCATGATGTTGTGAACCACTTCTGGCATGTCTGTCAGAATGCCAGTACATATTCGGAGTTCGTGGTTAGCATTTTTTGTATCTGTAATAAAATTATATTTGGCACAAGAATTCAAGATTGTATTACTTCAAAATCATTTCAATAATACAAAAACAAAATGAATATTTGTAAACAATAACTTGCAATAAGTACTTTTTGTACTTTCAGGGAATGTGGGCAGGTGTTTTGCACCACGTCGTTGGTGAGCATTCGTGGGGTATTCCATACACAGATGATGGAGTTGCTGAATGTTCACATGGCCCCTTGTCTGATGTTGAAGCTGTAGGAAAGTCTCTGGAAAAGGGCAGTACAGCTCACAACACACTGAGGAAGGTTAATTGTGCTCTACAAACCATTCCTCGACAAAATACACTACTTTCTGAACTTTAGGTAAGGATACCAAAAGGGCAAATAGAATAGTATATAAATATTCTTTTAAAATCTGATGTGAATTAATTTTTGAGGAAAAAATCTGTGAATTGGTAAAGATCAATACAGCGTTACTGTATACTCTGTAATATTGCATTCCTAAAAGAAGGAAAAAAAACAGAGTTGAAATGTACTAGTATTTATCATTTGAAAAGACAATGTTTACGTTCATAATAATCTTCGAACAGAAGTTATTTTTTCTTATATTTGTCTTACAGAAGTACAGCAGAACTTGAAAACTATCACCAGTTGATATTAACGTATGCAGCCAAAAGGTTTGCTTACACTCCGCCTGTTTACAAGGCACGCACCATTTTGGCAGCTCTTGACTACAACTTCCACATCGATAGAGAAACAAAGACAAATGCAGATGGCTCAGTAAGGTAAGGATTGCGATATTGCCGGTTCTGGTAGTTCCTGTTATATATTTATTTGTACATGGCATAATGGCTGAAGACACTGATATTTTGAATATCGTACTTGTTATTTTGGTCTGTTACTTCCTTTATACTCAATGTTTACATGGTTTATATATTTGTTTCTGTGTGTTCGGATGAACTGATTGCATGACTTTTAGGATTTTCTTTTGTTTAAAGGTACCACAGAACTTACAACAAGAAAAGTGGAAGGTGGTCCGCTGTGCCCTACAAAGTGAAAAAGAAATACAGCTACATCAGTGACCTGATTTCTGCTGTAGTTGAAAAGAGGCTACTTGATAGAGAAGGAATGCATAAAAGCAAGACGTTATCGCCCTAAGATCCCAGACACATTTCCAGCGGTTTAGCCCTCCTTACTCCACCTTCTACTGCCACATTAGTAGAAGAAAAAAAGTCAAGACTTAAGTGATTCTAGTGTCACAAATAGGACTCAACAATCTGCTGGCTACTCCTCCTAAACCACTTAGGAGATTTCAACAAAACTTGCTACAAGGCTACTGTCATTATTCTATGAATAACCTCATTGGGGAAGTGGGGATGTTGTTAGGTGTTGGCCCACAACAGCTACATTTGTAGCTATTATTATTTGTAGTATATGCCATATAAGATTTGGGTTTCACATGTGTTTTATGTTTCAAAATTCATGTGCAAAACTAATCTACTACTTGTCGGATGGAAAATGTATGTCTATGAAAAGTATTGTGTATGTACCAATTATTGTGTCACAAGTTTGGCTTGTTCACACATTTTGTATGTATGGTGTGATATTCACAGGTATGATGTATATGTGACAAGTTTGTTAAGTATAATGTATGCGTCACAACTTTGCTAAGTATAGTGTATGTGTCACAACTTTGCTAAGTATGGTGTATGTGTCACAACTTTGCTAAGTATAGTGTATGTGTCACAACTTTGCTAAGTATGATGTATGTGTCACAACTTTGCTAAGTATAGTGTATGTGTCACAACTTTGCTAAGTATAGTGTATGTGTCACAACTTTGCTAAGTATGGTGTATGTGTCACAACTTTGCTAAGTATGGTGTATGTGTCACAACTTTGCTAAGTATAGTGTATGTGTCACAACTTTGCTAAGTATGGTGTATGTGTCACAGGCTGGCTAAATATGATGTATGTGTCACAAGTTTGGAATGTGTCTTTAGTATGGTCTGTGTATGTGAACATTACAGTGTTCGGGGATGATCATCTGTATTCATAGCCTTTTTTGTAGTGAATTCGTCTACAGATTTTATTTGGTGCTAACAATAAAAATATGACACAAGTTCTTGGATGCTCGTTGTTTTATTTGGCACTGACACAAATTTTCAGTAACCATCCACATTATTTAAATTACAAGATTTCTTACAATCTTCCCATGCATTATTATTCAACATTCCTTATCTACACATACATATGTAAAGTATTTTAAAATCATCATCATCATAACAGATACATTAGTGAATATCACCACTTCAAAACATGATTATACAAATTTATCTATGACACATCATCATCATTATACAAACTTATCTATGACACATCATCATCATCATTATACATCCATGGACATTGGTACATAAGTGAACATATTTCAACAATTCATCATTTACATCATACTTATCATTAGACAAATACCTTATATAACACATATATGATATCAATTAAAGCAATCCTGAATGCCTTGAAACCAGTGTACTGTCCAAATTCATCAGGGAACCCGTCTCTAATTTTCCAAACCACACAGCTTGGGATGACCCGTCTGTCACCAGTACCAAGACGACCAACTTGCCACAATATATATTGTCTGTGGGCAATATTGTCTGTAGGCAGCATGCCTGTTGGCTTTCTTCCAGTCCTCCTCATTTGGCAAAGCAAACATGTCTTGCCTGTAAAGGCGTGCTAGGGCCAAGACAGCTTCGTCCAAAATAAGAACTTTGAAATCCTGATGGGGAAAAGATGGAAAATGTGTGTAAATTTAAAACAAACTTATTAAAAAACTTTACATTTCTGTAATTAAGCTGCAATAATTCAACAACAATGATAACATAAAAAACAGAAGTGTATTTTTATGAGATAATTCTAGCTACACATGTATTGCTTATTATGTTAAACAATTGAAGACAATCTTACCGGAAGCAAAGTTATACAATTTGGTAGATCTTTCTTGCAGCAGAGCTTCTCTGGTTGTGTAGGCATTTCTCTGCAGTTACCACAAACACCAATCTGGACTGTACATGTTTCCATCTGGTCTGGGATGGTAACCTCCAATGTTTCCACTACTGTCTTTGACCAAGTCAAAAATCAAAGAAGGAAACTGCTGTGCTGTCTGATGCAAAATATACTTAGTCTCTTCATGTGACATTTCATCAATTCTTGTCTGGAATAGATACATAAATAATCTTTTTAAATGACACTTCTGTAAGAGATTTGGGTTATATAGTTACATTTGGATACTAAATAATTGGATAATGTAATCGGAGACAGAATGATATTTTTACAGTACAGTGTACAGGATCCAGAAAATAAAAAAAAATATTGAAATTATTACTGAATAATGATATGATCACACAGGACAGATAAAATAAATGAAAAAGTGTTATATATGTATTCAATACCCAGAAATGTAAAATCGCTGTAAAAGCAAAGTTTAGAACGGCTAAATGTTGTTTCTAATAATAATGGTTCGATATGGTTGGTGAATTAAACGATTAGTAAACATCAATTACTTTCAATATTTATCTTCTGACTTGCAAGCTGGTTGCTGCATTTTCTGCCCTGTCACTTTCCTGGCCCTGATGTCTTCCACCGGCTCCTCTTCCATCAACTCTTCTCCCTCGTGCTGTGCCAGTTCTAGATCTATCAGTGCTACGACCTATGCCTCATCCCCTAGCACGTGAACGGCCTCGCCCTCTTCCCCTAGCTCTGACAGGACTGTCTAAACTTGAACTTGTTCCTTGCGAAGCTGGTGATGGAGTCTATGACACAACAGAATATATAATTAGCCAGCATATATATTTATATACATGTATAGTGTTGATGTCCCAAGCGATTGAAATTTTCTATAACTATCAAAGGAAGAAGGAACATAAAAGTTCAAGTTCAAGTTCTTTATTACTTTAAGTCAGCTGACTTATCAGTTATAACATATATACAGAACAACATAATACAAAGACAACAACAGTTATACACGCGTACGCACACACTCGCACACACCGCCACCGCCACACACACACACACACACCGCCACACACACACACACCGCCACACACACCATCACATACAGTGGAGAGTAAACACTAAGTCGCAGTAATCAGCTCAGATCTCCTTTTGTTTGCTTGTAACAAATACTTGCCAAGATTTCTTATTTCCGACAAATTCTCACACGTAAGAAGTTGAATTAATTTATACATGCTTGGATGTCTTACATAATATTTCTTAATCAATTTTATCCTTATGTCAATATAACAGGGGCATTTCAAAATGAAATGGAACTCATCTTCGACATCATTCAAGTCACATAATGTACATAATCTGTTTTGTCTTTCGATTCTGATATATCTGCCACACTCGATATTTAGCTTATGTGCAGACAATCGAATTTTACATATTTGCTTTAAATAAATTATATTTACAGATTTTGATAAGTAATACTGGAGACCAAAGTTACACACATATTGGTACAATGCTCCTTTCGGAGAAGATTTAATTTTTTCAAAACATTCTTGTCTAAATATGTCACAAAGACGTTCTTTTATAATATAAAAAGTGTTATTACTTACACTGGAAGATTCCCACACATTTCCAAGACCAATTCTGTATAATTCTTATTTTACACTCATTAACCATATGTCATTATTACAAAGCATATCGTCATAGCATGACCTAAGTATACAATTTTCTACATTTCTCAGTTTTATCCAATATTTGAATATTCGAAATTTTCTAATAATTTGTAAGGGATATCTTCCCAGTTCATAATACACCATAACATTACTAGTTTTATTATGTAATCCTAGTATTTGCTTGCAGAATCTCACATGCAGTTTTTCAATATCCGGAGCGGTATGGAAGCCCCAAACTTCTGCTCCATAATTTAAAACACTATTTACATAAGTATCAAATACTGCTAATTTTGTTTCAATATTAAAATAATTTTTCCTACAAACATTTAAAAGTGCAAACAATGCTTTTCTCCCCTGGTCAGCAACTTGCTTCTGAGTTTGTTTGAATTTCCCGTTAAAATTTAATAGCACACCCAGGTAATTAAATTGGTCGACAACATCCAATCTATTTCCTTCGTATGTCCATATTTCATTCCCTCTTAGTATCCCTCCATTTCTAAACACGACAATTTTAGTTTTCCCAGTATTTACCGTCAAATCCCATTTTTTTGTGTACTTGGCAAGAGAGTTTAACATTGTTTGCAAACCCTCTGGTGTTTCAGATATAATCACCATATCGTCAGCATACATAAGTAAAAACATGTTTATATCTTGTATTTCAATAGATGGGCAATTATCTACTATAAATTGCATTTCACAATCATTAACATATATAGCAAACAAAAGGGGTGATAATATTTCCCCCTGAAATAATCCGTTATCTATCTCAAAAAAATCTGATAGAATACCATTATATTTAACACAACATTTCACATTTTTATATAATGATCTTATAACTTTAAGAAGTTTTCCTTCTACACCTTCCTTTATCATTTTATACCATAGATTCTGTCTGTTGATAAAATCAAATGCTTTTGTATAATCTATAAAACAACAATAGAGACGTTTTTTCTTTTTTAACGTACGATTAACTAAAGACTGTAAAGCAAAAATGGCGTCTACAGTAGAAGAGTTTTTCCTAAATCCAAACTGGGCGTCTGTTACTTTATTATATTTCATTTCGAACGATACAAGTCTTTCATTTATAATAGCAGTAAAAAGTTTACCCGCACAACTTAATAAGGTAATTCCCCTATAGTTATCTGTGTTATTAACGTCACCTTTTTTAAAAACGGGAACTATATTACCAAGTGACCACGATGACGGGAAATAACCAGACTTGAATATATTATTGAATAATAGCAATAAACATGGCATTAAAATATCTTTACAATTAATAAAATATTCATTAAAAATACCATCTTGTCCACACGCTTTGTTAGTATTTAGTTTTTTAATTGCAGTCAGAATCTCAGTCTCTGTTATATCTACATCTAGTTCATGAGGGAGAAGATCAGCTGAATTCACACCATACTCATTAAGAAAGTTTGATACATCCCTGTCTATTGTGGGCTCACTCGATCCTAATGAACAAAAGTGATTGT
The DNA here is from genome assembly GCF_902652985.1 of Pecten maximus. Lineage (NCBI taxonomy): Eukaryota > Metazoa > Mollusca > Bivalvia > Pectinida > Pectinidae > Pecten > Pecten maximus. The sequence continues at coordinate 4,478 of NC_047024.1, read as the reverse complement.
AAAAGTCCTCAACACTTAAATCGTTTATCTTACTATGTTTACGTTTCCTAAACGTTTTGTAAAATGTTCGCGGGTTGTACTTTCTTAAATAATTCATCATGTCACCTTGGTGACATTTATACTCCCTTTTTAACTTATATTCGAGTTTCTTATACAGCGTCTTTTTATTTACTAGTGCTTCCCTGTTCACAGTCGATTTACAAACATTAAAAGTATACAGTGCATATTTATAATCTCTATATCTTTGTTTACAGGGATCTGTAAACCATGGCTTATCTCCCTTGACAACATTTTCCTGCTTACCTGTGCCTTTTTTGCTACTTGTATGGGTACAGTGAGGAACAATTAACTCATTTAGAATACTTGTAAAATTTGTTACACATGTATCAATTCCTTCTTGGTCACATTTAGTAGTATTACATGACTGTATCAGTCTGTCAATGTTTTCTTGTAATACCTCACAAATTCTACTATTATTTTCTTCATTCCATTTTACACTTGTTTCTCTCTTGTCATTTAAATTATTACTTTGTTTTTCGTGTTTAACTAATTTAAAATTATTACACAAAGAAAAACTAACCGGTGCATGATCAGAATAGGTATTAAACTCACCTGTCTTCAATGTTTTAATAATATCTACCTTATTGTCTAGAACTAAAACATAATCAATGAGGCTAGTTCCGTTTCTGTTATAGAATGTAATGTCTCCATTGGGATCCCCAGGATGTCTGCCGTTAACAATTCTAAGACCGGCTGATTTACAAACTTCCAATAACTTTCTACCAAACTGATTTACCTGTTTGTCTACACTCAAACGCTTGGGCATATTCACATCTGGTATATAATTAAAAATATTTGATAACATCTCCGCAGCAAATTCCCCTATTCGATCACATCTAATAAAATCATCAGCCTCCCCAGTTCTACTATTAAAATCACCCGTTACAACAATATCACCATGTGTATTGTACTTAGATACACATTCTTCTAGACATATAAATGGATCTATATCATTCTTATCATAAAAGGTGCTGTTTATAGGTGGGAAGTAGCATGCAAATACGTAAGTATCACGTTTAGCCTCAATTTCACCGATGCCTTTCAACTTCAGAATCACAATGCAATCTAAAATATTATCAACAACTGTACAAACTTCATTCAATCCATTTTTAACATAAATTAGTATCCCACCCCCTTTTGCATTAATACGGGGAAAAGTATATGAACAGTAACCAGGCAGTGTTATGTCATCGTCAGGCTTAACCCAGCACTCATATAGACAAATTATATCATACATATTTACATTTTCAACAAATTTTGGATCTTCAAGTTTTTCACAAACTGCCCTACAAACATTCCATGACATAATTGTCACACTCTCCTGCCTGTCCTATGTATCCGAGGAAACCTCAGCAGGTGTCCGTTCATTGACCGATGACTGCTCATCGGTGGCGGAAGTACTACAAGGTACGCTTCCGCTACTAACCGCATCAGTAAAAGTAGAAACATAGCGGACCTACTCATTACTTCTGGCATTTATTCTGCACAATTAAACTTTTCACAATGACATACATGTAGCCTAACACTGGTGTGTCGTATGTCACACGTACATGTGTAGTACTCTTTATTACTTGCATGTATTCATACCAAAATGATTAACGCAGAATTTATTGTAAACATCAAATATGATTGTATACAAAGAAAGTATCAATACCTGTGCATTTCTGAAAAGAAAACAGTCACAAACAAGCTAAAATCTTATTGAATTACTGAATACATCTAGTTTCTGTTCCGATTGTAATTACCCTTTTTTGGGCCCCACTAGTTGAACGGCAGTGATAGATATATATATTTATCGCACGACAAAGCCCAAATAACACAAATTACCCAGCTCAATTTTTGAAACTTATATATTATAACACTATAGAATCATTATTTGCGAACATAAATTAGCAGAAAGGCGCAAAGTATGTGTTATACCGAAGACATGTGCGTTTGTTTACACTTACCTCGTAATCCATTTTTTCTTTGCGACGGATGTAAATAACTGCGTCACGTGACAAGCCATGTGACCTTTTCGGCTTTCTCCGTAAGCAACCGAGCGTGATATTGTTTACAATGTAAACAATGTTCCGACCCCGAAAATATGTACAAAAACACCCAACTTGACGGTGTAGCCGCTTGTATCGCTTAATTATGGGTATATCTTATTATTCAAAGGCCGAATTCTTCAATTCCTGAGGTTGATATCTAAGGTAATAGTCCCTTTAAGTTCATTCAATTACCAATCGTTGATACTTTAATTTATTGTATCTTGATAACAATATATATTTCTTTTTGTAACTCTTCAATTTTGAGGAAATAAAGAAATAATGATAATGGTACAGTGTAACGTGAAGTCCATGGTAACGTGAAGTCGATGGTAACGTGAAGTCTATGGTAACGTGAAACGGGTGGTAGCAGCGTCAAGCCCATGGTTACGTGAAGACCGTGTTAACGTAAAGCCCATGTTAACGTGGATCAATAAATACAGTACAGTAACGTAAAACCTATGCCTATATGGTAAAGTGAAGCCCGTGGAAGCGTGAAGCCCGTGCTAACGTGAAGCCCGTGCTTACGTGAAGCCCGCGGTTAAGTGAAGTCCGTGGTTACGTGAAGCCCGTGGTAACGTGAAGCCCGTGGTAACGTGAAGCCCGTGGGAACGTAAAGCCCGTGCTTACGTGAAGCCCGCGGTTAAGTGAAGCCCGTGGTAACGTGAAGCCCGTGGTAACGTGAAGCCCGTGGTCACGTGAATCCCGTGGTAACGTGAAGCCCGTGGTAAAGTGAAGCCCTTGGTAACGTGAAGCCCGTGGGAACGTGAATCCCTTGTTAACGTGAAGCCCGTGCTTACGTGAAGTCCCTGGTAAAGTGAAGTTCGTGGTAACGTAAAGCCCGCGGTAACGTGAAGCCCTTGTTAACGTGAGGCCCGTGCTTACGAGAAGCCCGTGGTGAAGTGAAGCCTGTGGTAAAATGAAGCCTATGGCAACGTGAAGCATTTGTTAACGTGAAGCTCGCGGTAACGTGAAGCCCTTGTTAACGTGAGGCCCGTGCTTACGTGAAGCCCGTGGTAAAGTGAAGCCCGTGGAAAAATGAAGCCCGTGGTAACGTGAAGCCCGTGCTAACGTGAAGCCCGTGGTAACGTGAAGCCCGCGGTTAAGTGAAGCCCGTGGTAACGTGAAGCCCGTGGTAACGTGAAGCCCGTGGTCACGTGAATCCCGTGGTAACGTGAAGCCCGTGGTAAAGTGAAGCCCTTGGTAACGTGAAGCCCGTGGGAACGTGAATCCCTTGTTAACGTGAAGCCCGTGCTTACGTGAAGTCCCTGGTAAAGTGAAGTTCGTGGTAACGTAAAGCCCGCGGTAACGTGAAGCCCTTGTTAACGTGAGGCCCGTGCTTACGAGAAGCCCGTGGTGAAGTGAAGCCTGTGGTAAAATGAAGCCTATGGCAACGTGAAGCATTTGTTAACGTGAAGCTCGCGGTAACGTGAAGCCCTTGTTAACGTGAGGCCCGTGCTTACGTGAAGCCCGTGGTAAAGTGAAGCCCGTGGAAAAATGAAGCCCGTGGTAACGTGAAGCCCGTGCTAACGTGAAGCCCGTGGTAACGTAAAGCCCGTGCTAACGTGAAGCCCGCGGTTAAGTGAAGCCCGTGGTAACGTGAAGCCCGTGGTAACGTGAAGCCCGTGGTCACGTGAATCCCGTGGTAACGTGAAGCCCGTGGTAAAGTGAAGCCCTTGGTAACGTGAAGCCCATGAGAACGTCAATCCCTTGTTAACGTGAAGCCCGTGCTTACTTGACGTCCATGGTAAACTGAAGCTCGTGGTAAAGTAAAGCCCGTGGTAAAGTAAAGCCCGCGGTAACCTGAAGCCATTGTTAACGTGAGGCCCATGCTTACGAGAAGCCCGTGGTAAAGTGAAGCCTGTGGTAAAATGAAGCCTATAGCAACGTGAAGCATTTGTTAACGTGAAGCTCGCGGTAACGTGACGCCCTTGTTAACGTGAGGCCCGTGCTTACGTGAAGCCCGTGGTAAAGTGAAGCCCGTGGAAAAATGAAGCCCATGGTAACGTGAAGTCCGTGGTAACTTGAAGTCCTTGTTAACGTGAAGCCCGTGGTAACGTGAAGCCTATGGCAACGTGAAGCCCGTGGTAAAGTGAAGCTCGAGGTAAAGTGAAGCTCGTGGTAACGTGAAGCCCGTGGTAACGTGAAGCCCGTGGTAACGTGAAGCCCGTGGTAAAGTGAAGCATATGGTAACGTGAAGCCCGTGGTCACGTGAAGCCCGTGGTAAAGTGAAGCCCGTGTTAACGTGAAGCCCGTGGTAACGAAGTTCGTTGTAAAGTGAAGCACTTGTTAACGTGAAGCCCGTGGTAACGTGAAGCCCGTGGTAACGTGAAGCCCGCGGTAACGTGAAGCCCGTGGTAACGTGAAGCCCGTGGTAACGTGAAGCCG
>NC_047023.1:45508357-45552881 GCF_902652985.1 Pecten maximus | reverse complement strand
AACAACAATAACACGTTAGAATTTCCTGAAATCGGACTAGTTACAGCGTAAACCGCCAAAAACAAAAAACCCACAAAATCTATTAGTTCGCAGCAGACTTAAGACTAACATGTAAACTCTTAGGCCAGTGCACAGGGATTAAACCCTAATCCCGAACCATAACCTTAAACCTAACCCTAACCCCAACCCTAACCCTAACCCCTAACCCGGTTTCATAAGTCAACGTTGTACATCCAAATAAAAACATCGACCGGGACCAAGCTGATTAAGAAGCACCCAAACTACAAATAAAATCATATCACCGATTGGTCTTCACAAGTGACGTCACTATTCAAGATCTAAATATAGGTGATCAACTTGATCACTGCGTACTTATCCCCTAACCCTAAACCAAACCCTAACCCTAACCCTAACCCTAACCCACCACATTTCGGTTATAGAGGTTCAGGCTAAGGGTGGTCCCCCAACCAGAGGGTTTCAGAGACAGGTAGCAAATCTTTCCAAATTCCTTAAACCCGCTCAAGCTAACCGCTCCATTTTAGAGCGCCTCCAAAACGTCCACATGTCTTGGGCTAAATTCACAGCCCAAGCCTTGCTGGAGCATTACCGTACCAGAATTTCGGAACTTTTAGGTACAATTAGGGCCCACAACTTTAGTAGGAATATGGTCAATTCTTTTTCGGACTCTTCTTTGGATTGGGCAAGAAAAAACTTTAAAAATAAACTTCGAGAAGACACGGTCTCGACATTCAAAAACATGCTGCCAAGCCTTTGTGCTATACCTGTCAATGACTCTCGACCCACCCGCATCTCGGCCCCAGCTAACTCATCCCCCACTTCTCCCTCATCCTTTTCTTCTCCTCCGCCTCCTCCTCCTCCTTCTTCCCACTCTAACCCTAACCAGATTGACACCTTCCAAACTCCTAACCGCCGCCGCACCCGGGCTTCCTCTCGCCTAACTAACAACCCTAACATCACCACTGGTAACCGCTTTTCCTCCCTTTCACCTCCCCCACCCCGAGTACGCCTAAGCGTAAACGGGACTCTTCTTCTCCTTCACCTGCTAACACGCCCCGCAAGTCTCGCAGGGCTCTCAACGTAAAACCTCTTCAAACCCCTAACAAAACCCGCACTCCTAACCCTCCTAGGTCACCTCCCAGCTATGCGGAGGCGGCCACTAAACCACCCTCCATTAACCGCCACCCTAACACCCCTAACAAATCGGAATGGCAACTCCCGCCAATTGACAAACCGATTCTGGTGATAGGAGCCTCTAACCTCTCCCGGGTAACGTCTCTCCCTGATCCTACCGTCCAAATTGAATCCTACCCAGGTGCGAAGATTAGGCACATTGTAAACATAGTAAAGAATTATGCGCACTCTGGTCTTCCAACCCATGTAATTGTAAACATTGGAATTAATGATAGGTCGGCCCAAAACATGATTGATGTGTTTCGGGACCTATCCGTCCTTCGTGACGTATTGAAAAAGTCGATTCCCTTAGCACGATACTATTTCACAATCGTGCCCATTTCGGAAAAACTGGCCAAAACAAAACCTAGGGAATCTGACAATCTTTCGGCATTTAATAGGCACCTTTTGGACATTCAAAACAAGGCCACGGTTACTTTGGACAGTAGGATCGCTGGGGGGCACCGATTCAACTCAGACGGCATTCATTGGACCGAGGCCACGGCCAATGAACTTGTCCGCTCTTGGGTATCTCAGGTAAAAAATGCCAAGGTTTTTTTTGCCTAGATCCTAAAGGGTTGAACCAGGATCGCCCCTCAGATAACCCAACTAACACCATAAACCTAAGCTCTAGGACTTTCAACCCAGATGAAATCCAGCTTCTCGATAGAGGTCTGAAATTTATACCGACGCCTAGAAATATTTCGAGCAATGATTTTATTGATTCGGCCAAAGACCTCGGCAGAAAACTCAAAATTACACATTTTTTCAATGGCAAATCCAAATCAGCTGAAAGTAAGAAATTTGTCGACAAAAGCCAATGGAATCCCCCAGAAAGTGCGATTCCTTCAAACATTCAAAATTCGGTAAAAGACATCTTTAAAGATCTTTCCAAAATTACACTCCGTAAAGAACAGCCCAATTTGAATTTGGCAGAAAAGAAAGCAATAACATCTTTGAAAAATGACCAGTCGATAGTTATTAAGAAAGCCGACAAAGGCTCAGCAACAGTAATTTTGGATAGGGCAGACTACATCTGGGAAGTAGAAAGACAACTCAATAACCCTAAACACTATAGACAACTGGACTCGCCGATCTATCCTAAAACTAGTGCAGAACTTAGCAACATCATTCATAGGCTAGGTAGAAGTAAGCACCTGACACCTAAACAAGTAACCTATCTTAACCCTAAAGAAAACCCTAAACCTAGACATGTGTATATACTACCGAAAATACACAAAGCACCAGGACAATGGTCAGATCCATATAAAATACCACCAGGGAGACCGATAATATCAGATGTTGAGAGTGAGTCGTACAGAATAGCAGAATACATTGATCATTTTTTAGCCCCTTTGTCAATGAAACATCCAGCCTATCTGAAAGATACCAATGATTTCATTAACAAGATCAAGAACTTGACCATACCTAAGGACAGTCTACTCGTTAGTTTAGATGTTGACAGCATGTATACCAATATCGACAACCGTGATGGACCGAGAGTGGTAGGAAAGATTTTTCAAAACAACCCGGACCCAGAAAGACCCGATTTAGAAATACTAGAAAAGTTAAAATCAGGTTTAGAAAGGAACGATTTTGAATTCAACGGTAAATGGTATCTCCAAATATCCGGAACAGCAATGGGTAAGAAATTTGCTCCGAGCTATGCCAACATTTTTATGGCCGATTTTGAAAAGGAAGCGTTAGCAAAATGTTCAAAACAACCTTTAGTTTATGTTAGATTTCTGGACGATATCTTCATTATTCGGACACATTCAAGGAGTGATTTTGATGACTTTTTCGATACTCTCAATTACCATCATCCATGCATAAAACTTAAGGCAACCATTAGCAATGATTCGATAGATTTCTTAGATACGACTGTGTTTTAAGACCCAAAATTCGATCAAACAGGAAAACTAGACATTAAAGTGTTCTTCCAACCAACAGATTCTCACCAACTTCTTCACAAAAAGTCGTTCCATCCGAAACATTCCTTTAAGGGCATCATTAAATCGCAGATAATTCGTTTCCATAGAATCTGTACTCGAGAGTAGGACTTTAACAATGCCGTAAAGATCTTATTCAGGGCTCTCAGAAACCGAAACTATTCATATAGATTTCTACGTAAAATCAAAGGGGAAACTTTAAAAGAAATAGCCCCTAAAAATGGTTATATAGAGGAAGCCTGTAACAGTAAACGTTGTGAAACATGCCCCTTTCTCCAAGTCACCACCTGCTTTCTTAGTTAAAAAACAACAGAAGTATTTCACATGAAACAAGACCTAAATTGTAACTCTAAAAACGTAATTTATCTAATCACTTGTAGGAAATGTGATTCGCAATACGTAGGGCAAACATCTTTGTCGTTAAGAGATAGATTCACAAGACACCGTTTTGATATAAGACACAAAAAAGATAAACCAGTTGCGAGACACTTTAACCAAAACGGACATAGTTTAGAACACGTAAACATAACACCGATAGAACAGGTACCAGATTCTAGTTTTCTAAATGAGAGAGAAGGTTTTTGGATTGACAAACTCCACACTTTAACCCCACACGGCATAAACGAACAATCAGTTCCAAACCAGATCCTACCTTTTGTAATAACCTATAACACAACAGCCACAGTAGTAGAGAGAAAGGTAAGAGAACATTACAATAAACTACAGTTAGAATTTCCTGAAATCGGACTAGTTACAGCGTACCGCAAAAACAAAAAACCCACAAAATCTATTAGTTCGCAGCAGACTTAAGACTAACATGTAAACTCTTAGGCCAGTGCACAGGGATTAAACCCTAATCCCGAACCATAACCTTAAACCTAACCCTAACCCCAACCCTAACCCTAACCCCTAACCCGGTTTCATAAGTCAACGTTGTACATCCAAATAAAAACATCGACCGGGACCAAGCTGATTAAGAAGCACCCAAACTACAAATAAAATCATATCACCGATTGGTCTTCACAAGTGACGTCACTATTCAAGATCTAAATATAGGTGATCAACTTGATCACTGCGTACTTATCCCCTAACCCTAAACCAAACCCTAACCCTAACCCTAACCCTAACCCACCACATTTCGGTTATAGAGGTTCAGGCTAAGGGTGGTCCCCCAACCAGAGGGTTTCAGAGACAGGTAGCAAATCTTTCCAAATTCCTTAAACCCGCTCAAGCTAACCGCTCCATTTTAGAGCGCCTCCAAAACGTCCACATGTCTTGGGCTAAATTCACAGCCCAAGCCTTGCTGGAGCATTACCGTACCAGAATTTCGGAACTTTTAGGTACAATTAGGGCCCACAACTTTAGTAGGAATATGGTCAATTCTTTTTCGGACTCTTCTTTGGATTGGGCAAGAAAAAACTTTAAAAATAAACTTCGAGAAGACACGGTCTCGACATTCAAAAACATGCTGCCAAGCCTTTGTGCTATACCTGTCAATGACTCTCGACCCACCCGCATCTCGGCCCCAGCTAACTCATCCCCCACTTCTCCCTCATCCTTTTCTTCTCCTCCGCCTCCTCCTCCTCCTTCTTCCCACTCTAACCCTAACCAGATTGACACCTTCCAAACTCCTAACCGCCGCCGCACCCGGGCTTCCTCTCGCCTAACTAACAACCCTAACATCACCACTGGTAACCGCTTTTCCTCCCTTTCACCTCCCCCCACCCCGAGTACGCCTAAGCGTAAACGGGACTCTTCTTCTCCTTCACCTGCTAACACGCCCCGCAAGTCTCGCAGGGCTCTCAACGTAAAACCTCTTCAAACCCCTAACAAAACCCGCACTCCTAACCCTCCTAGGTCACCTCCCAGCTATGCGGAGGCGGCCACTAAACCACCCTCCATTAACCGCCACCCTAACACCCCTAACAAATCGGAATGGCAACTCCCGCCAATTAACAAACCGATTCTGGTGATAGGAGCCTCTAACCTCTCCCGGGTAACGTCTCTCCCTGATCCTACCGTCCAAATTGAATCCTACCCAGGTGCGAAGATTAGGCACATTGTAAACATAGTAAAGAATTATGCGCACTCTGGTCTTCCAACCCATGTAATTGTAAACATTGGAATTAATGATAGGTCGGCCCAAAACATGATTGATGTGTTTCGGGACCTATCCGTCCTTCGTGACGTATTGAAAAAGTCGATTCCCTTAGCACGATACTATTTCACAATCGTGCCCATTTCGGAAAAACTGGCCAAAACAAAACCTAGGGAATCTGACAATCTTTCGGCATTTAGTAGGCACCTTTTGGACATTCAAAACAAGGCCACGGTTACTTTGGACAGTAGGATCGCTGGGGGGCACCGATTCAACTCAGACGGCATTCATTGGACCGAGGCCACGGCCAATGAACTTGTCCGCTCTTGGGTATCTCAGGTAAAAAATGCCAAGGTTTTTTTTGCCTAGATCCTAAAGGGTTGAACCAGGATCGCCCCTCAGATAACCCAACTAACACCATAAACCTAAGCTCTAGGACTTTAAACCCAGATGAAATCCAGCTTCTCGATAGAGGTCTGAAATTTATACCGACGCCTAGAAATATTTCGAGCAATGATTTTATTGATTCGGCCAAAGACCTCGGCAGAAAACTCAAAATTACACATTTTTTCAATGGCAAATCCAAATCAGCTGAAAGTAAGAAATTTGTCGACAAAAGCCAATGGAATCCCCCAGAAAGTGCGATTCCTTCAAACATTCAAAATTCGGTAAAAGACATCTTTAAAGATCTTTCCAAAATTACACTCAGTAAAGAACAGCCCAATTTGAATTTGGCAGAAAAGAAAGCAATAACATCTTTGAAAAATGACCAGTCGATAGTTATTAAGAAAGCCGACAAAGGCTCAGCAACTAGTAATTTTGGATAGGGCAGACTACATCTGGGAAGTAGAAAGACAACTCAATAACCCTAAACACTATAGACAACTGGACTCGCCGATCTATCCTAAAACTAGTGCAGAACTTAGCAACATCATTCATAGGCTAGGTAGAAGTAAGCACCTGACACCTAAACAAGTAACCTATCTTAACCCTAAAGAAAACCCTAAACCTAGACATGTGTATATACTACCGAAAATACACAAAGCACCAGGACAATGGTCAGATCCATATAAAATACCACCAGGGAGACCGATAATATCAGATGTTGAGAGTGAGTCGTACAGAATAGCAGAATACATTGATCATTTTTTAGCCCCTTTGTCAATGAAACATCCAGCCTATCTGAAAGATACCAATGATTTCATTAACAAGATCAAGAACTTGACCATACCTAAGGACAGTCTACTCGTTAGTTTAGATGTTGACAGCATGTATACCAATATCGACAACCGTGATGGACCGAGAGTGGTAGGAAAGATTTTTCAAAACAACCCGGACCCAGAAAGACCCGATTTAGAAATACTAGAAAAGTTAAAATCAGGTTTAGAAAGGAACGATTTTGAATTCAACGGTAAATGGTATCTCCAAATATCCGGAACAGCAATGGGTAAGAAATTTGCTCCGAGCTATGCCAACATTTTTATGGCCGATTTTGAAAAGGAAGCGTTAGCAAAATGTTCAAAACAACCTTTAGTTTATGTTAGATTTCTGGACGATATCTTCATTATTCGGACACATTCAAGGAGTGATTTTGATGACTTTTTCGATACTCTCAATTACCATCATCCATGCATAAAACTTAAGGCAACCATTAGCAATGATTCGATAGATTTCTTAGATACGACTGTGTTTTAAGACCCAAAATTCGATCAAACAGGAAAACTAGACATTAAAGTGTTCTTCCAACCAACAGATTCTCACCAACTTCTTCACAAAAAGTCGTTCCATCCGAAACATTCCTTTAAGGGCATCATTAAATCGCAGATAATTCGTTTCCATAGAATCTGTACTCGAGAGTAGGACTTTAACAATGCCGTAAAGATCTTATTCAGGGCTCTCAGAAACCGAAACTATTCATATAGATTTCTACGTAAAATCAAAGGGGAAACTTTAAAAGAAATAGCCCCTAAAAATGGTTATATAGAGGAAGCCTGTAACAGTAAACGTTGTGAAACATGCCCCTTTCTCCAAGTCACCACCTGCTTTCTTAGTTAAAAAACAACAGAAGTATTTCACATGAAACAAGACCTAAATTGTAACTCTAAAAACGTAATTTATCTAATCACTTGTAGGAAATGTGATTCGCAATACGTAGGGCAAACATCTTTGTCGTTAAGAGATAGATTCACAAGACACCGTTTTGATATAAGACACAAAAAAGATAAACCAGTTGCGAGACACTTTAACCAAAACGGACATAGTTTAGAACACGTAAACATAACACCGATAGAACAGGTACCAGATTCTAGTTTTCTAAATGAGAGAGAAGGTTTTTGGATTGACAAACTCCACACTTTAACCCCACACGGCATAAACGAACAATCAGTTCCAAACCAGATCCTACCTTTTGTAATAACCTATAACACAACAGCCACAGTAGTAGAGAGAAAGGTAAGAGAACATTACAATAAACTACAGTTAGAATTTCCTGAAATCGGACTAGTTACAGCGTACCGCAAAAACAAAAAACCCACAAAATCTATTAGTTCGCAGCAGACTTAAGACTAACATGTAAACTCTTAGGCCAGTGCACAGGGATTAAACCCTAATCCCGAACCATAACCTTAAACCTAACCCTAACCCCAACCCTAACCCTAACCCCTAACCCGGTTTCATAAGTCAACGTTGTACATCCAAATAAAAACATCGACCGGGACCAAGCTGATTAAGAAGCACCCAAACTACAAATAAAATCATATCACCGATTGGTCTTCACAAGTGACGTCACTATTCAAGATCTAAATATAGGTGATCAACTTGATCACTGCGTACTTATCCCCTAACCCTAAACCAAACCCTAACCCTAACCCTAACCCTAACCCACCACATTTCGGTTATAGAGGTTCAGGCTAAGGGTGGTCCCCCAACCAGAGGGTTTCAGAGACAGGTAGCAAATCTTTCCAAATTCCTTAAACCCGCTCAAGCTAACCGCTCCATTTTAGAGCGCCTCCAAAACGTCCACATGTCTTGGGCTAAATTCACAGCCCAAGCCTTGCTGGAGCATTACCGTACCAGAATTTCGGAACTTTTAGGTACAATTAGGGCCCACAACTTTAGTAGGAATATGGTCAATTCTTTTTCGGACTCTTCTTTGGATTGGGCAAGAAAAAACTTTAAAAATAAACTTCGAGAAGACACGGTCTCGACATTCAAAAACATGCTGCCAAGCCTTTGTGCTATACCTGTCAATGACTCTCGACCCACCCGCATCTCGGCCCCAGCTAACTCATCCCCCACTTCTCCCTCATCCTTTTCTTCTCCTCCGCCTCCTCCTCCTCCTTCTTCCCACTCTAACCCTAACCAGATTGACACCTTCCAAACTCCTAACCGCCGCCGCACCCGGGCTTCCTCTCGCCTAACTAACAACCCTAACATCACCACTGGTAACCGCTTTTCCTCCCTTTCACCTCCCCCCACCCCGAGTACGCCTAAGCGTAAACGGGACTCTTCTTCTCCTTCACCTGCTAACACGCCCCGCAAGTCTCGCAGGGCTCTCAACGTAAAACCTCTTCAAACCCCTAACAAAACCCGCACTCCTAACCCTCCTAGGTCACCTCCCAGCTATGCGGAGGCGGCCACTAAACCACCCTCCATTAACCGCCACCCTAACACCCCTAACAAATCGGAATGGCAACTCCCGCCAATTAACAAACCGATTCTGGTGATAGGAGCCTCTAACCTCTCCCGGGTAACGTCTCTCCCTGATCCTACCGTCCAAATTGAATCCTACCCAGGTGCGAAGATTAGGCACATTGTAAACATAGTAAAGAATTATGCGCACTTTGGTCTTCCAACCCATGTAATTGTAAACATTGGAATTAATGATAGGTCGGCCCAAAACATGATTGATGTGTTTCGGGACCTATCCGTCCTTCGTGACGTATTGAAAAAGTCGATTCCCTTAGCACGATACTATTTCACAATCGTGCCCATTTCGGAAAAACTGGCCAAAACAAAACCTAGGGAATCTGACAATCTTTCGGCATTTAGTAGGCACCTTTTGGACATTCAAAACAAGGCCACGGTTACTTTGGACAGTAGGATCGCTGGGGGGCACCGATTCAACTCAGACGGCATTCATTGGACCGAGGCCACGGCCAATGAACTTGTCCGCTCTTGGGTATCTCAGGTAAAAAATGCCAAGGTTTTTTTTGCCTAGATCCTAAAGGGTTGAACCAGGATCGCCCCTCAGATAACCCAACTAACACCATAAACCTAAGCTCTAGGACTTTAAACCCAGATGAAATCCAGCTTCTCGATAGAGGTCTGAAATTTATACCGACGCCTAGAAATATTTCGAGCAATGATTTTATTGATTCGGCCAAAGACCTCGGCAGAAAACTCAAAATTACACATTTTTTCAATGGCAAATCCAAATCAGCTGAAAGTAAGAAATTTGTCGACAAAAGCCAATGGAATCCCCCAGAAAGTGCGATTCCTTCAAACATTCAAAATTCGGTAAAAGACATCTTTAAAGATCTTTCCAAAATTACACTCAGTAAAGAACAGCCCAATTTGAATTTGGCAGAAAAGAAAGCAATAACATCTTTGAAAAATGACCAGTCGATAGTTATTAAGAAAGCCGACAAAGGCTCAGCAACAGTAATTTTGGATAGGGCAGACTACATCTGGGAAGTAGAAAGACAACTCAATAACCCTAAACACTATAGACAACTGGACTCGCCGATCTATCCTAAAACTAGTGCAGAACTTAGCAACATCATTCATAGGCTAGGTAGAAGTAAGCACCTGACACCTAAACAAGTAACCTATCTTAACCCTAAAGAAAACCCTAAACCTAGACATGTGTATATACTACCGAAAATACACAAAGCACCAGGACAATGGTCAGATCCATATAAAATACCACCAGGGAGACCGATAATATCAGATGTTGAGAGTGAGTCGTACAGAATAGCAGAATACATTGATCATTTTTTAGCCCCTTTGTCAATGAAACATCCAGCCTATCTGAAAGATACCAATGATTTCATTAACAAGATCAAGAACTTGACCATACCTAAGGACAGTCTACTCGTTAGTTTAGATGTTGATAGCATGTATACCAATATCGACAACCGTGATGGACTGAGAGTGGTAGGAAAGATTTTTCAAAACAACCCGGACCCAGAAAGACCCGATTTAGAAATACTAGAAATGTTAAAATCAGGTTTAGAAAGGAACGATTTTGAATTCAACGGTAAATGGTATCTCCAAATATCCGGAACAGCAATGGGTAAGAAATTTGCTCCGAGCTATGCCAACATTTTTATGGCCGATTTTGAAAAGGAAGCGTTAGCAAAATGTTCAAAACAACCTTTAGTTTATGTTAGATTTCTGGACGATATCTTCATTATTTGGACACATTCAAGGAGTGATTTTGATGACTTTTTCGATACTCTCAACAACCATCATCCATGCATAAAACTTAAGGCAACCATTAGCAATGATTCGATAGATTTCTTAGATACGACTGTGTTTAAAGGCCCAAAATTCGATCAAACAGGACAACTAGACATTATTGTGTTCTTCAAACCAACAGATTCTCACCAACTTCTTCACAAAAAGTCGTTCCATCCGAAACATTCCTTTAAGGGCATCATTAAATCGCAGATAATTCGTTTCCATAGAATCTGTACCCGAGAGTCGGACTTTAACAATGCCGTAAACATCTTATTCAGGGCTCTCAGAAACCGAAACTATTCATATAGATTTCTACGTAAAATCAAAGGGGAAACTTTAAAAGAAATAGCCCCTAAAAATGGTTATATAGCGGAAGCCTGTAACAGTAAACGTTGTGAAACATGCCCCTTTCTCCAAGTCACCGTCTGCTTCTATAGTTCAAAAACAACAGAAGTATTTAACATGAAACAAGACCTAAACTGTAACTCTAAAAACGTAATTTATCTTATCACTTGTAGGAAATGTGATTCGCAATACGTAGGGCAAACGTCTTTGTCGTTAAGAGATAGATTCACAAGACACCGTTTTGATATAAGACATGAAAAAGATAAACCAGTTGCGAGACACTTTAACCAAAACGGACATAATTTAGAACACGTAAACATAACACCGATAGAACAGGTACCAGATTCTAGTTTTCTAAATGAGAGAGAAGGTTTTTGGATTGATAAACTCCAGACTTTAACCCCACACGGCATAAACGAACAATCTGTTCCAAACCAGATCCTACCTTTTGTAATAACGTATAACACAACAGCCACAGTAGTAGGGAGAAAGGTAAGAGAACATTACAATAAACTACAGTCAGAATTTCCTGAAATCTATAAAAACAGACTAGTTACAGCGTACCGCAAAAACAAAAACCTACAAGATCTATTAGTTCGCAGCAGACTTAAGACTAACATGTAAACTCTTCGGCCAGTGCACAGGGATTAAACCCTAATCCCGAACCATAACCTTAAACCTAACCCTAACCCTAATTAGCACTAAATCTGGGTAGTTTCGTTACATAATTGCAAACCTCTGGGGGTTAGACCCAAATGTTATCAGATATTTTTCATGATTTTTTGACATTTTTAACAGGTTATTTTGCATCGTTTCACCAAGTTTTGTTTCAATCGGACATCCATTTATATGTTGTTTTGGCGGTCAAAGTTGATTTGGTTACCAAATTGCATTTTCGTCCCTAATAGGGGGTTAGAAGAAATAAAAACGGTTTTCTAGGGGGTTAGGAAGGTTAATTTCGATGAAATAATGTTTGGTCCTAACCACCTGCAACTTTTGGAAAAAAAAAAAACATGGTCCAAAAAATGGGTATGGGGGTAATATGGGGTCCCCAGCCCTCAGCACCTAAATCCCGTCGTATACTCTTTCGTTCCTTAAAAATTCAAAAATAGAGATATTTTCGAAATTCCTTCTGTTTCAGGTTTTTGGGGGGTTGCCCGAACTGTTTTCAACCTCTAGACTTTTCCAGCGGGCCTCAAAACTAAAAATAATCGAGTTTGAAAGTCTGAAACTTTTGGGCCCAATTCGTTACATAATTGCATAAAAATGGGTCGCGGAAAACGCCGTTTTATTCATAGTAAACGTCAATGCATCTTAATATATCATATATAGTCTGAAAGAGGAATCGTTAGGCTAGGTCTGGCTAGTTTTTTGTAAAGAGATAAGAATTCTGACTACTTGGGATTAGGGGTTGAAAACGTGCAATTTGGTAACGAAAGTACCCCCCTGCTGTTTGACAGTCCATATCTTTGGAAATATTTCCCCCTCGGAGTTGAAACAAAGGCTTTCGTTAATGGGAATAAAATATCTGACAACATTAGAAACGACAACTCTCTAGCACAAGTAGTGAGGAATATTCGGAGGCAAGAAAATTTCCAAATTTTGCAGATTTTGTATGTAAGGGAATTGGCATTTTTTCGAAAGATATCAATTTGTAAATTTGTACACTTGTTTCACTTCTAATTACCCGTATTTGATTGAAAAATGGCAAAAAAATATTCATAAATGCGTCCTCAGCAACCGTCCAAAGGTGCTGTTTTGGGGCAAAAAAATGTTTTTGCCTTAAATGTTTTTCAAACTCTAGATACATATTTTTGATCAGAAAACAATAATAAAACAATTGAAATGGGTTTCCTTGATATATTTCCTCTGGAAAATCTAACCCCGACTCCAATTCGTTACCAAAATTCACCATTTTCGTGGCAACATAGCAAGAAATCTAGCAGTGGTTTTACTATCGCAAAAAGGTTTAAAACAATGTTTGACCTTCCAACAATAACCACCAAAATATTCAGGCAGAAATATCAACTCCTTGGGCTTCAAAAACTGGAATGAAAACGCGAATTTTGGCTATTTTCGAATTCGTTACAGAATTGCGTTTTCGTTATTTTTCCCCTTTAAAACCGTGCTAAGACAACAAAACTCACAGGGATATTAGAAAACAAACAAATATTGAGATTTACGCATTTAATTTGCCAATTTAAAGTCAACAACACCTAACCCCAATGGGTTTAAACGAAAATGCAATTGTGTAACGAATTCAATTCGTTACAAAATTGCATGAGCCGCGGTTAGCAGGTTACTCCCCCTGATACCACGTGATATGACGTCAATCCGCGGTTAGGGTTGCAATTATGTAACGAATTCGTGAAATTTTGTAACGAATTCAGAGATATGTTTTCAATGATTATTTCATTGGGTAAGTTGTTATTTTCTTGGAAATTTCTACATTTTCGGGAATTATATCATTTTCGTACATCTACAAAGACCTATGAAAGTAAGATAAGCTACTTCTCTGCAGGATAAGAACGTGATTTATGTGAATCCCCCTAATAAAATAAAGTATCTTTCACCAATTTTGTGTTTCATTTTCCTTTCGTTGTTTTGCCTGTTACAATTTTGAATAAAATATACGTTTGACGAGATAATTAATGCATCCCAAATAGGAAATAGTGTTTGATATAATCAAATGTTATCTATTGTGAAACACTTGTTTATTGTTTGCAGACTGAGTGATAAAGTCAGTGTGTTACATCAATCTGAATAATTGTTTGATAGTGTTTTTGCATGTGATATCTGCATGTTATTCTCATGTATTTTAGTCATTTTTGGCAACAAACTGTTCTCTATTAGATACCGAAACACTGTTTCATCACATTTCACAGTTGTAATTCGTTGTTTCTTAGGGTATATATCTGAGTTTTACGTCACTTTTCCATCATGATTTATGGTGTTTTGCGTGCTAAATTTCTGTTATTGACCTGCAAGGCAACAGATTATTTAGCACTGACTATTCCGTGGCATTCGAAGAGAGAATAACCGAACTTACTGGAATAAAAAACCGAATTCGTTACATAATTGGGATTTGATAAAGAGACCATTTTCATGATTAAAATTACCTTTCCTGTTAAATACAATACGTTTTATTTATTTCTAAATTATCTTTGTACTACCAAAGGCTTAAAAACCACGCAACGTGTAATAACACATACAATAATCTCGGTAAATTAACGAAAACCTACATGAAGCATAATTTTTCGAGCTATTAGCAAATGGAATGATAAAAACAATTGTCAGTTCAATATCAAGATTAAAACACATCAGATGTTGTGTAAAAACACAATAATGCCAAACCTATAACAAAAAATAAAATGTTACAATAAAAAAATATTGTCAAATTTTATCGTATTTTTTAATATTTATTTTTCAAATGTAAGAGTTACCTCCCCTTATCACACAAAACCTGTTTTAATTATATTTCAGTTAAGAATAAACTGTTTGATCTACATGAAAATTATTTCATTCATTTGTAAATTATCTTTGCACCAGAAGAAACTTGAAATCAACTCAAGAAGTAATAAAACATTAAATGAATGAGAATAAAACAAATAAAAACGTAAAACCCTTACTCTGAGCATATGCAATTATGTAACGAATTCAATTCGTTACATAATTGCATATGTTCAGGGTTAGATTTTTTAACATTAGTAACTGTTTATTTTTATGTTAAAACACGACAGATAACTTTTATTTAATGTTTTATTTTGTTTTCTCTGCAATATTAAGACGATTTCACTCTAACCGCGGTCAGATGCAATTATGTAACGAATTCAAAACTTTCGTTACATAATTGCAAGTCAATAGGGTTAGGCTAAAATTTTGTGTTATAGACACGTGTATGTGGAATAAAGCAATGATTTAATTTAAACTTTAATATTATAGCGATTTAATATGTATTTTCCCAGTATTTTACCTAACCGCCATGATATGCAATTATGTAACGAATTGAATTTTTGTCTTATTTTTTGGAACACGGCAGTTAGAGTGAAACGAGTTATTTTTAGGTGATATCTGCATGTTATTCTCATGTATTTTAGTCATTTTTGGCAACAAACTGTTCTCTATTAGATACGGAACACTGTTTCATCACATTTCACAGTTGTAATTCGTTGTTTTTTAGGGTATATAATCAAAATTCAAGGAAACACTGAACAAAGAAGATACAAGGACTGCCCAATAACAGGATGTGTATCACAGGTAAAACGTTTGGATGCCCATTTACAACGTGTCCACAATTTGGCTCCGGATGTGGCTTCAAAGGAAGCGAGGAAGACAGTTTTCTCGGACGAAAAGGAGGATAATTTGCAAGATACACACGATCTGTTTGTTACAAACAAACAAAAGGGAATACGAACAACAGTCATACCCAGAAAACAAACAAGAAGTACAATCATGACAGCAAAGGCTTACATCCACAAAATCAAAGAGGGAAATAGGTGGACGCTAACAGCAGAAATATATTGTCTGGTGAGAAATTACCTTATCTTCCACTTGCTGTGCTCGAACGCCCAGAGAGTAGGAGCAATCGCCAACATCAAGATGAGAGCCGTGCGGTATGCTAAGGAGAGGGACAACGGTGTGGTTATGGCTGTCGCGGACCACAAAACGGGTTACCGGACCACTGTGATGCTTGTCGCTTCTAAAGAGCTGTACAAGGAGGTTAAGGTGTATGCAACAGGGATAAGACCGATGCTACCAGGTTTTCAGGAGGAGCTTGATGTTGACTCGGCGCCATTATTCCTCACGTGGCCGACTCAAGCAGGGAATCCGGTTACCATGAATTACAGCTGGGTAAACTGGGGAATTCAGAAACTATGGTCAACTGTGCTACCCCATCTACCACCTATAACGGCAACAAAAATGAGAAAAAGCACTGTTACCAACGTTCGAGAGGCGCATCCGGAAACAAGACAACAGCTTGCTAGTCACATAACTCACAGAGCAGGAACGGCCGACGTCTACTACCACTTACATTGTCGAAAATAAGAGTCGCTGAAGATGTCTAGTATTATTGTAAGGGTGATGATGAGAGCCAACGTCATTCCGGAAAAGGACGTGATCCGGCTTGGCGATCGACCTGAAGAGCCAAAACATGTAGAACCTCAGGAAGAAGACGGGCCAGAACATATAGAACCTCAGGAAGAAGACGGGCCGGAACATATAGAACTACAGGAAGAAGACGAGCCAGAACATATAGAACCACAGGAAGAAGACGAGCCAGAATATATAGAACCACAGGAAGAGGACGAGCCAGAACATATAGAACTATAGGAAGAGGACGAGCCAGAATATCTTGAATCCAAGGAAGATGACGAAGAAGAACATCAAAGGCCTCAGGAAGAGGACAAAGAACAATCTCCCGGCATTTCAGTACCACACCACACCAGTAAGAGACCTCAGGAAAAGGACCTCATCGAAGGTAACCTAACAGAAGACCGACCTCAATCGGGTTCTAGGCGGGCATGTTCACGTGATCAAAGTTGTATAATTATAGAGGCCTGCAAATACCTTATTGAGGGAAACGGGCCAATTCTTAGAAGATTCGTTGCCAGACGGCTAGCCGGAACTGAGGAAGGAGAGGAAATACTGAAACGGTTTTCCATCAAACAGATAGCCGATCGGGTCCGAACTGCACGACGGCAATTGCAAAAATCCTAAAAGTAAACTTTTGTGTTGAGGACAACTGCGAAAACCTTAGGGAAAGTGTTTTAGCCCCTATTAAAGTTAACAAGAAACTACCCGAGAAGAGTCAGCAATGAACATTTCGGTCTTTTTAAGTATTTATTTCTAATATTTTACCGTTACTTATATCTCAGGGGTTAGAAATTGCTTATGTTGTAAAATGACCCCATGTCATAGGGTTAGTATCTATGCTCGAGCTAACTTGAAACGCTTTTAAAAGCAACGTCTTTTAGATTCATTTTATCGAAATTTGTATTTAATCCCGACATTCTATGGTATATTGTGCAGTAAAACGTGATGTGGTCATTTTGTCACTTAAATCTGGGGCTAGACACACTTTAAGTTGTAAAATGACAACATGTCATAGGGTAAGTATCTATACTCGAGCTAACTAAAAACGCTTTTAAATACGATGTCTTTTAGATTCATTTTATTAAAATTTGTATTTAATTCCGACATTCTATGGTTTATTGTGCAGTAAAACGTGATGTGGTCATTTTGTCACTTAAATCTGGGGTTAGACACACTTGAAGTTGTAAAATGACCACGTGTCATAGAGTTAGTATCTATACTCAAGCTATGTAGAAAGACTTCTAAATGCGATGTCTTTAAGATTCATTTTATTAAAATTCGTATTTAATTTCGACATTTTGTGGTTAATTTTGCAGTAAAACGTGATGTGGACAGTTTGCCACTTAAATCTGGGGTTAGACCCACTTTAAGTTGTAAAATGACCACATGTCATAGGGTTAGTATCTATACTCAAGCTAACTTTAAACACTTTTAAATGCGACGTCTTTCAGATTTATTTTAATGAAATTAGTATTGAATTCTAATTTTCTACTCTAAATTTTGCAGAAAAAAGTTGTATGGTCATTTTTTCACATAATTCAGGTTGGGGGTTAGGGTTAGACTTAAATTAAGTTGCAAAATTGCCACATATCAATTGGTTGGTTTCTAGACTCACACTCACTAGAAACAATTGTAAATACGATTTCTTTTAGGTTTCTTTTATTGAAATTTGTATTATATTCTGATATTCTTCGGTTGTTTTTGCAATAAAGAGTATGGTCATTTTGCAACTTAAATCGTTAGGTAAGAATCAAATTTATGTTGCAAAATGACCAACACCTGTAGGGTTATATTTTCCTTTTTCATAAATGAGGTTTTTTATTGAATCCATATTTCTATGGATTTCAATGGAGTTTTCTGTTGGGTTGCTGCGTTTTTCCTGTCCTTAGTTGAAGGGCTTAACCCCGTGAAACATGGTCATTTTCCAGTTAAAATTTAAGGTATAATGCCACTAATTTCTTCAATTTTGAAAACTCATTTTCTCAAAGATTATTCCATTTAGAGTTCCCATCTTTTAATATGCTATTTTGTGATGGCGGCGCTAAAGGTTCACCGTAATACTTTTTTTAGTTAGGCGCCAAAATTATTTTTTTCAGTTTCTCGTTTTTCTAGGCTGTAATTGACTCTATTTTTGTTAGCGATTTTTTTTTCAACCAAACCTGGTCAGAAATGTTACATTATGAAAACAGCTGTTTAGCAAACTTAATTAAACTGAGTTGTTATCAATATCGCTGAAATATTCGGAATTTTGATCATTTCTGAGCATGTATTAAGCAATTTTTTAATGATCAAATAGAAAAAATCCAAACTATTGACAAACGATATCGTAGTGTTTTGCGATGTTTCGATGATAAGGATTGAATCGAAAAAAAGTCATTATGTCTGTCGACCCATAGCATATTTTTTAAAATGATAATTTTTTGTTGTTTTTTTTTTCTCCGTTTTTCTTCCACTTTTTTCGGTTATATTATCTTTTACGGACATCTTCTTATCATTTATGAAGAAAAAAGCCCTACCCCCTCTGGAAAATATTTGAAAAACAAAAATTCGTTAGGGTAAATGGTCATTTTGCAACTTAAATATTTTAGCCATACAAAATTTTATTTAGACGAAACTGTGTGGGAATTTTTTGTTTTGCCATTCTTAACCCATTTTAAAAAAAAAGAGTTCGATTTCATCATTATTTTTCTAAACCCAAGATGGCATTTTCCCACTAAAAAATCAAAATGAAAACTACAAGTCTCCGGAAAAAAAGCTCGGAGACGTGTCGAATAATTTTGTTCTCTCTCTTTTTTTTTAAATGTCAAATCAGAAAAGTAATTTTTTCGCACCCTTCATTTTAGTGGAATAGACCACCATTTTTTAAGTTTTCTACTTGTTAGCCACTAAAAAGTGACTAAATGACCACTTTAAGTGGAAAAGTGCCAATTTAAGTGGAAGAACAGGTGGTCAGCGAAAAAGTGCCTCTTTAAGTGGACAAATAGCCACTTTAAGTGGACAAAATGGCCACCGGTGATAACCCTAACCCCTAACCCCTAACCCTAACCCTAACTCGGTAAAAAAGATCTTTAAAGATCTTTCCAAAATTACGGTTAGAAAGGAACAGAATAAACTAACTTTGGCAGAAAAGAAAGCTATCACATCTCTGAAAACTGACCAGTCAATAGTGATTAAGTAAGCCGACAAAGGCTCATCAACAGTAATTTTAGATAGGACAGACTACATCTAGGAAGTAGAAAGACAACTAAACAACCCGAAACACTATAGACAACTTGACTCGCCGATATATCCTCAAACTAGTGTAGAGCTTAGCAACATCATCAATAGGCTAGGTAGAAGTAAGCATTTGAAACTAAACAGGTAGTCTATCTTAACCCTAACGAAAACTCTAAACCTAGATATGTGTATACTACCGAAAATACACAAAGCACCAGGACAATGGTCAGAGCCACATAAAATACCGCCAGGGAGACCAATAATATCAGATGTTGAGAGTGAGTCGTACAGAATAGCAGAATACATTGATTATTTTTTAGCTCCTTTGTCAATGAAACATCCAGTCTATCTGAAAGATACAAATGATTTCATTAACAAGATCAAGAACTTAACTATACCTAAGGACAGTCTACTCGTTAGTTTAGATGTTGATAGCATGTATACCAATATCGATAACCGTGACGGATTGAGAGCGGTAGGAAAGATTTTTCAAAATAACCCGGACCCAGATAGACCCGATTTAGAAATACTAGAAATGTTACAATCAGGTTTAGAACGGAGCGATTTTGAATTCAACGGTAAATGGTATCTCCAAATATCCGGAACAGCAATGCCAACATTTTTATGGCCGATTTTGAAAAGGAAGCGTTAGCAAAATGTACAAAACAACCTTTAGTTTATGTTAGATTTCTGGACGATATCTTCATTATTTGGACACATTCAACGAGTGATTTTGATGACTTTTTCGCTACTCTCAATAACCATCATCCATGCATAAAACTTAAGGCAACCATTAGCAATGATTCGATAGATTTCTTAGATACGACTGTGTTTAAAGGCCCAAAATTCGATCAAACAGGAAAACTAGACATTAAAGTGTTCTTCAAACCAACAGATTCTCATCAACTTCTTCACAAAAAGTCGTTTCATCCGAAATATTCCTTTAAGGGCATCATTAAATCACAGATAATCCGTTTTCATAGAATGTGTACTCAAGAGTCGGACTTTAACAATGCAGTAAACATCTAACCCCTAACCCTAACGCCTGATGGAAAGCCCTAGAAAAAGACAACAAGTCAAACACCCAAATAGCTGAATGATACTTTCATACTTAAGATATTTTGTTATATACATGTATGTATGAGGAGTGACACTTATGAAATATATTATTGATTAACTATTTCATCATTGTGTTTACAATCATTTCAGCTTCAGTTATGATGGCTTTTTACCACGTGGTTCACCCATTTGGTTTCTGCATTAAATTTTTGGGCTACTTTTTTTATATGCCATCAAATTTCACACAGTCATTCTCCATTCCTATGTCTGGCATTAAATTTTGGTTTGTCATATATCAATCTTGTCTTACATTTTTACAGTAATTTTTTTCAAAATTTGGTAGGCTACTAGGCTTCATAATTTATGCTTCTATGAAAAGAATTTTGATTTGATAATTTTTGCATAAGTTATTTCCCTTTGTTTGTTTAAGTATTTGATTTTTGTCAGATCTCATTTTCACTGACATACAATGTATTTGAAACCTGGTAGGCTCTATAATCATGAGTTGTGATATTGAGTTATGTTATTGTTTAAGGAGTTGGAGATTTTTGATATCTCAAACTGTTCGAAAATTCAATTTTGAACTCTGAAGGGCTAAGTGAGCTTATTGTGTTGCATTGTCCTTTGTCCATCTGTCAACTTTCCATTTGAATGATTTCTTTCAACAACAAAGAGGACCAGAGACCAGGCCAAGAGGGGTTACCTTTTCAGGGCAGGAGAGAGAGATATATGATCTAATATATGATCACCAAGGAATAAGAGAACCACTATACGATCACAAAGAATTAAAGAGAAACAACTTCATCTGCGACTTCTTTTTTCATGTTCCTTCACCGCCTGATTGGGCTAATAACCCTACAGCCTCCCCTAATAATAATTAAACATGCACATATTTGAAAGCAGTTTTAAGATGGCTCCATCATGGAAATTGTTCACGACTGTAACCTTAGTTACTTTTCACATGAGCGATTGTGTACATGTATAAAAATATACACTTTAAGCTAAATAAGTCAACTCTTAATTTAAAAAAAAAAACAATATTTGAAATCTATTTTTAAAATGGTTTATTTGTTAAATGTGATATTAACAGCAAGGGTAATTTAAGGACCTGCCAGGTTACAGGTGGGGGAAAGGTTGTGATAAAGTGTTAGGAAACTTTAACCACTTGGCCACCGTGCCCCCAAAAAATAATCAAGAGTAACACAACAAGGTGTCCAAGGACTTCATTACACAAGCTCGTGCTTAAGAAAAGAATAAAGCGTATAAAGCCTGAATTTGTGAAAATTTCAAAGTAGATAAAGTTTGTATGTGACATAAAAAGAATTCAACACAAGATCAGTAATGTTTATGGAGGCGTCCCCATACATTTTATTAATTGAGCTACAGTGCATACACATCTCAATACCAAGTACAACATATTATAGTACATGTTTCATCTGGGATACTGACACATACTATAAACATATTATAGTACATGTTTAATCTGGAATACTGACACATATTATAGTACATGTTTAATCTGGGATACTGACACGTACTATAAACAGCTACAATGGTTTGGATGATCTTGGCAGGGTAACAAACATATATAATCTAGTAATACATTCATAGACGCTTACTGGAAGACGCAACAAGGTTGAAAGAAAGAGCATGATTTTCATGTATGATATACAATAATAATTAAACAGGTATATTTGAAAGTAAATGTATCTTGTAAAAAAAAGTCTATTAAAAATGTTCATGTGAAAATTATATCAAAATAAAACATGTCATCGATTAAAAAAAATAAATAAAAAAATACAAATGTAACAATATATTCTTACACAACCATCCTAAAGAATTAAAATGTGAACTGTGACAACATGCCAAGCCTTAAGTTTAACCAAGCTTGCTTAAAATGTTCCTCTTAATATCTTGATATCAGTAGCATAATATTGATCATAAAATCATTCATACAAAAACAAAGACGTATATAGATAAACCATCATCATCCTCAGGTCAGTATCAATACACAGGGGATTCATGTACATTTAGAAACGTTCTAACAATGTTCTGACAATGCGGAGAAGAGGGAAAAACCATTTGACGTTGCACAATATAAAACGTGCTGATTTTGCCTCGATTCAGTTCTTCAAATTTTCATAATTCATAATTTCATATGCATGTGAGTAAGATGGTCTGTCAGGGATGTTCTTCAACGTAAATGACACAGGATAAAATATATTAAGTAACACATCAACTTTTATCAAAACTGAATATAAAATGATATGACTTTTAAAATATGTATAAAAGTATTTTCAAATGCACATCTAACAAGAGGCCCATAGGGCCAACAGCGTTCAGCTGATATTTCAATAATCATGACAAAATACTCTCGTTATTAGCGCTAGTAGCAATTTTAAGGATTACCTCTACTGGACCCACCCCTTCCTGTCTCAGGGAGCCAGATATTTATACACTGGACCCACCCCCTCCTGTCTCAAGGGAGCAAGACATTTATACACTGGACCCACCCCCTCCTGTCTCAAGGGAGCCAGACATTAATACACTGGACCCACCCCCTCCTGTCTCAAGGCAGCCATACATTTATACACTGGACCCATCCCCTCCTGTCTCAAGGGAGCCAGACATTCATACACTGGACCCACCCCCTCCTGTCTCAAGGGAACCAGACATTTATACACTGGACCCATCCCATCCTGTCTCAGGGGAGCCAGACATTAATACACTGGACCCATCCCCTCCTGTCTCAAGGGAGCCATACATTTATACACTGGACCCATCCCCTCCTGTCTCAAGGGAGCCAGACATTAATACACTGGACCCACCCCCTCCTGTCTCAAGGCAGCCATACATTTATACACTGGACCCATCCCCTCCTGTCTCAAGGGAGCCAGACATTTATACACTGGACCCACCCCCTCCTGTCTCAAGGGGGCCAGACATTTATACACTGGACCCACCCCCTCCTGTCTCAAGGGAGCCAGACATTAATACACTGGACCAACCCCCTCATGTCTCAGGGGAGCCAGACATTTATACACTGGACCCATCCCCTCCTGTCTCAAGGGAGCCAGACATTTATACACTGGACCCACCCCCTCCTGTCTCAAGGGAGCCATACATTTATACACTGGACCCACCCCCTCCTGTCTCAAGGGAGCCAGACATTTATACACTGGACCCACCCCCTCCTGTCTAAAGGGAGCCAGACATTTATACACTGTACCCACCCCCTCCTGTCTCAAGGGAGCCAGACATTTATACACTGGACCGACCCCCTCCTGTCTCAAGGGAGCCAGACATTTATACACTGGACCGACCCCCTCCTGTCTCAAGGGAGCCAGACATTTATACACTGGACCCACCCCCTCCTGTCTTAAGGGAGCAAGACATTTATACACTGGACCCACCCCCTCCTGTCTCAAGGGAGCCAGACATTATTACACTGGACTCACCCCCTCCTGTCTCAAGGGAGCCAGACATTTATACACTGGACCCACTCCTCCTGTCTCAAGGGAGCCAGACATTAATACACTGGACCCAACCCCTCCTGTCTCAAGGGAGCCAGACATTTATACACTGGACCCACCCCCTCCTGTCTCAAGGGAGCCAGACATTAATACACTGGACCCAACCCCTCCTGTCTCAAGGGAGCCAGATATTTATACACTGGACCCACCCCCTCCTGTCTCAAGGGAGCCAGACATTAATACACTGGACCCACCCCCTCCTGTCTCAAGGGAGCCAGACATTAAAACACTGGACCCAACCCCTCCTGTCTCAAGGGAGCCAGATATTTATACACTGGACCCACCCCCTCCTGTCTCAAGGGAGCCAGACATTAATACACTGTACCCACCCCCTCCTGTCTCAAGGGAGCCAGACATTAATACACTGTACCCACCCCCTCCTGTCTCAAGGGAGCCAGACATTTATACACTGGACCCACCCCCTCCTGTCTCAAGGGAGCCAGACATTAATACAATGTATTACAAACAAGTATTATAACATCACCTGGTTTGCTCCACATGTTTTTTTGAAGATTTAATGTATTGAATCAAAAACGAAAGAGCAGTAGTACAGTAATGTAAACACTTATATTACAACATCAATTTACTTGTAGTTTTTATTTTCAGGAAATTTGAAAGTAATTATCAATGGTTAATTTGTTTAAAACTTGTGACTTACAAAATTAAAGAAACTAATCGGAGGTAAAACGGAAATGTTCAATTAAATTAAATTAAAAAAAATATATCATATGCATGTATATGTGTTGATTTAACATGTATCTAAATTTTTCGCATTTCTGGAAACTACTGAATATTCTTAGGACTTAAACTATCAATTATTTATATAGATATGTATGGATGTTTTATTGTCCTCATATGAAAAACTTTAAATT
Source organism: Pecten maximus (assembly GCF_902652985.1). Taxonomy (NCBI): domain Eukaryota; kingdom Metazoa; phylum Mollusca; class Bivalvia; order Pectinida; family Pectinidae; genus Pecten; species Pecten maximus. The sequence continues at coordinate 45,528,061 of NC_047023.1, read as the reverse complement.
TATTATCAATATTATCACAAAGGGAAATAACTCAAATAATTTCCATGTTCGAACCTGCCCAAGATCTTGTTTATTTATGCATTTAAAGTTTAATTAAATTTGGTTGATATCTACTCATTCACAAGGTATTGTTGACAGACGGACAGATGCCGGAGGCCATAAAAATGAGAATATAAAATTATGATAATCAATATCTAAACAGCACAAACATAAGCAGCGACAGCTATTCTTCCCCTTTTAAAACATACTAAGGACAAATTGACTTTCATATATTCTCATCTTGATTCTTGAGCTTTTGCCCTTTGCTTTACTGGCGAAACCTAGGAGGAGGTAACAACTGTAAGATGCAGTATAACATTCAATCATCAGTATATAATGCAGTTGTGGGATCGCACAATATTACACAAATGTATCGTGCAGACATATGTGCACAAGATGGGCGACTGAAACAAACCAAATGTGATAGTTATTGTGGTTTATATTTGAAAAATGGTTAGGAATAATGTTGAATCATTCAAAATTGTTTTTATAAAAAGATGATAAATACATCGTTTCTGTAATATATATAATATTCTACATGGATTTTTTTTTATCAGTTTATCCATTAGGGGTTTTATTTAGAAAAATAACAAGAAACTCAAAAAAGAGGACTTGAACTGCTCACATGGCCTAAGTTAGGATTCAGAGCAAAAGTTCTGTTTCCAATTTTCATGTTGACTGAATATTAGTGATGTTTTAGGAAATGGTATACAATATTTCAGAGACTGATGTGATTCTCTGTTGCATTGGTTAATCTTAATGAAGAGGTTTGCATAGGTGCATTGTCCAAGTCAGTTAATGGAATTGAAATACCAAAAATTACCCCCTGTTGGTGTTTTTTTTTTTCTAAACATACCCAATGTGAAACCCATATGATGTAGCAATGTGAAGCATGATGTGAAGCATGTTGATTCTGTGTGCTATACACAGTGTACATAATAGGTCACATATTTCATATTTCTCATGTTGACCTTGATAATAGGCCAAGGTCATTTGTACGCATAATCTTTTATAGCATTCAATACTTGTTACCTGCTCGCAAAATATTTCACATATGGGATTTCTGGGACTTGAAAAGAAGATCATTGAAGTTTTTAACATATCTAATACCTGTGACTTTGAAAATAAACGTCATTGATAAGAGTAAAATTCATTTAAGTCCACAAACCAGGAACCTACTAGCTAAATATGAGTACTCTGTATCTTTAAGAACTTGACAATGATATTTACATATTAATGTTTAGCTGTTGTGGCCTTGAAAACAGGTAAGGGTCATTTATAAGAGGAAACATGATACCACTCTAGGTACTTGTTCGAGAAAAAAAAATATTTTAAACTAAACATAGCAGCAGCTTGTCCTGGTGTAGGAGTCAATTCTTTCCCTCTGTTAAAGTTTCCCCGGGGAAATAATTGGCTAGCCAATTTCTTCACCAGGGGAAACAATCAGCTAGCCAATTTCTTCACCGGGGGAAACAATCAGCTAGCCAATTTCTTCACGAAACAATCAGCTAGCCCATTCTTCCCCCATTATCAGCTATGGAAGTAGGGAAACTTTTGGCTAGCCTATTCTTTCCCCATTTCAGCTTTGGAGATGGGGAAACATTTGGCTAGCCAATTCTCTCTCCATCAGCTACGGTAGTGGGGAAACTTTTGGCTAACCAACTCTTTCCCCCTTATCAGCTAGGGCTGTGGGGAAACTTTTCTGATATCAGAACATTGATTATTTGATATGAAAAATCAAAATTGGTGGTGGGGGACCAATTTTCATGGATTGTGTGGATTGGCAAAGCAACAAAAAATTAAGACTACAACGAAATATTATGTAAGCTACCTCACCATCATTGCAACAAAATACCAAATCCTCGAATTAAAGTCCACTCAAAATGGTCCATTTTTTAAATCCATGAAATTTACAGTACCAAAACTATATTTGACACGAAATGGTCCATACAATAAATGCTTAAATATCAGATAATTCATTTTAACATCAGAAAATGAATTTTTTATAAAAAATATTGAATTAAGACATAAACGGGCCAGATAGATAGGGGGGAAAGAATTGGCTAGTCAAAAGTTTCCCCACCATTGAGCTGGTAGACTAGCCAATTCTTTCCCCTGAGGAAAGTTTCCCCGTCCACCATTTACACAAAATTGGACCTCCTTCCACCAAGGATACTTCAGACCAAATCTGACCAAAATCCACTCAGTTCTTCAGGACTGGTAGTGATTTATAGGAAAAATTGACAGAAGACAGACAGACCCATATTTTGGTAATTTTGTGAAGGGAGAGACCACATGTTGAAGATAAAAGACTCAACTGAAACATACATCCATTGGTCCGAGAACCTAATACAAAAGAATTATCTCCTATCAATGGAGTAAACAAATCTTAGTTTTGAACTGTGAATAATAAGAAAATTTGTTTGTAATTTATGGTTCAAATCAGAGAAATTATACAGGGTCCTCCTCTAAAAAGGTGGGTCAGAATTAAAATAAGAGCCAAGCAGGGTCTTTTCTTCAAACATTAAACACAATTTGAAATTAAATAGATATCAAATGTCTGAATGTTTCAACCTATATTTAAACAACATCAATCATAAAAAAATACATTGTATAAGTATCTATAAATAAACAGCAATTTCATTTTATTACACATCATTACATGTAGGTAATGCTGAATTCCTTGGCATTATTTGTAACGTAATTTGGATTGAATGTGAAAGTAACTACAAGCATTCAGGTCTCAAACTTACAATATTTTGGAAGACATCTTAAGTTGTTGATTAATAACTTTCGGGATTTACTATCAATATGATACAAACACATAGCAAGAAGGACAAGTGTTAATGATAACATGAAAAAAGAATTGATCTTGGTATGAAAAACTAATACTGACAGTCCTGTGGCCACCAACATGGCACATGACACGACGAACAGGCGTGTAATGTTACTGGCATGCTTCATTATCACAGACATGATGAGACCATTGGTGACCTAAAACATAAATCACTGAAATCAATGAAGATACGACTTACAAAGTAAAGTTACTGAAATCTGCTCCAAAACAACACAAATGATAAAGGAATGTATACATTGTCTTACTTGTGATACTGATTTGCTCAAGTGAATAAATAGTCTCACCTGTGTTATTCCTGTGTCTTACATCACTAAATTGTCTCACCTGTGGTATTCCTGTGTCTTACAACACTAAATTGTCTCACCTGTGTTATTACAGTGTCTTACATCACTAAATTGTCTCACCTGTGTTATTACAGTGTCTTACATCACTAAATTGTCTCACCTGTGTTATTACAGTGTCTTACATCACTAAATTGTCTTACCTGTGTTATTACAGTGTCTTACATCACTAAATTGATTCACCTGTGTTATTACTGTGTCTTACAACACTAAATGGTCTTACCTGTGTTATTACAGTGTCTTACATCACTAAATTGTCTCACCTGTGTTATTCCTGTGTGTTACATCACTAAATTGTCTCACCTGTGTTATTACAGTGTCTTACATCACTAAATTGTCTCACCTGTGTTATTACTGTGTTTTACATCACTAAATTGTCTCACCTGTGTTATTACAGTGTCTTAATACATCACTGAATTGTCTCACCTGTGTTATTACTGTGTTTTAACCACGCTGAGGCTTCTTATTGGTCGAAATATTGACATTGAATGATTTAATGTAAACCATGACTCGTGCATGGAACCTCTAAACTCAAGACGGACATTTCTATATCATATTCAGCATTTATTTTGATCTGTCTTTCGTGCTCAACCAGAGTTATCGTCCCTCACTACACTTCATTCTTTCTGTGACACTCCTTTAGATGTCACCCCACTAGTAAGTAGAACACTGAAGAAACGAAAAAGACTTTATTGCTGTTTCGTTGATTACAGAAAGGCGTTTGATTTCGTAAATCCTCAGAATCTATGGTATAAATTATTAAGAGAAGGAATTGATGGGAAAATGCTGTCCATTATAAGGTCATTACATGAAAATGTTAAGCGTTGTGTAAAACATAATGGAAAATTGTCAAACTTTTTTACATGTGATAACGGATTGTTTCGGGGAGAAATTCTGTCACCAATTTTATTCTCCTTATATGTAAATGATTGTGAAATGCACTTTATAGAAGAAAATTGTCCATGTATTGAAATTCAGTTACTAAATCTATTCTTACTTATGTATGCTGATGACATGGTAATGTTAGCAGAAACTCCAGAAGATCTCCAAAAGATGTTAGACTCCCTTTAAAATTATACCAGTAAGTGGGATTTAACTGTGAATATAGATAAGACTAAAGTAATTGTTTTTCGTAATGGTGGAATTGTGAGAGACAACGAATATTGGACTTATAATGGGGTGAAATTAGATATAGTAGATGAGTTTAACTATCTTGGTGTTTTATTGAATTATAATGGAAAGTTCCGTAAGACACAACAAAGAGTAGCAGAACAGGGTCGTAAAGCATTATTTGATATTTCTAAAGTGTGTCAGAAACATTATTTTAATTTTGAAACAATTTTGTCAGAATTCGATACATATGTAGCAAGTATTCTAAACTATGGGTCTGAAATATGGGGTAATCACAAGAAGGCAGTGGATATTGAAAAGTTACACTTAAGTTTCTGTAGAAATTCTGTAAAACTACCCCAAACTGCATGGTATACTCTGAATTAGGAAGATATCCAATGGAAATAAGTCGTAAATTAAGAATGTTTAAGTACTGGATAAAATTACGTAATACCGAAAATTGTATACTACAAGCATGTTATCAAGAAATGTGTGATTGCAAAGATAATTGGCTAATGAGTATAAAAGATGAATTATATAAGATTGGTTTGGGATATTTTTGGGAATTAAAAGATGTACAAGCAGATTTAATACCAATGTTCAAAGAAAGAATTACAGATATTTTTAAACAGGAATGCTTGGGGAAATTTAATACTTCATCAAAATGTAATTTATATAAATATCTGTGTGATGAGTTCGGTTTACAAAATTATTTGAAAAAGTCTATTGACAATCAATACCTTAAAGAGATAGTAAGGATTAGACTATCTTCTCACAAATTAAATATTGAAACTGGTAGATACAATGTACCAAGGTATTGAGAACAGAAATAGATTATGTTCACTGTGTGATGGAAATGATATAGAGGATGAATTTCACTTTATTATTAAATGTCCTTTTTTTTCGATTTACGTAGGTCACTTATCAAATCGTACTATATCAGAAACACAAGTATGTACAAATTGATCCAATTATTATGCACAGAAAATCAAAAAGATCTATATAATTTGGTCAAATATATAAAAACTGCTAATAGTAGACGTGATATTGCATTAAATTAAGCTAACGTCTTGAGAGTTTATTAATCACAAAATAGTTATTATTATATGCAGTGCTAGATATCTCTCTACACTTCTAGGCGTACTGTAGGTGCGATAGTGGTGCGTGTGTGTTGTTGTCTCACCTGTGTTATTACAGTGTCTTACATCACTAAATTGTCTTACCTGTGTTATTACAGTGTCTTACAACACTAAATTGTCTCACCTGTGTTATTCCTGTCTTACATCACTAAATTGTCTTACCTGTGTTATTACAGTGTCTTACATCACTAAATTGATTCACCTGTGTTATTACAGTGTCTTACATCACTAAATTGTCTCACCTGTGGTATTCCTGTGTCTTACATCACTAAATTGTCTTACCTGTGTTATTCCTGTGTCTTACAACACTAAACTGTCTCACCTGTGTTATTCCTGTGTCTTACATCACTAAATTGTCTCACCTGTGTTATTACAGTGTCTTACAACACTAAACTGTCTCACCTGTGTTATTCCTGTGTCTTACATCACTAAATTGTCTCACCTGTGTTATTACAGTGTCTTACATCACTAAATTGTCTTACCTGTGTTATTCCTTTGTCTTACATCACTAAATTGTCTTACCTGTGTTATTCCTGTCTTACATCACTAAATTGTCTCACCTGTGTTAATCCTGTGTCTTACAACACTAAATTGTCTCACCTGTGTTATTACAGTGTCTTACATCACTAAATTGTCTCACCTGTGTTAATCCTGTGTCTTACAACACTAAATTGTCTCACCTATGTTATTACAGTGTCTTACAACACTAAATTGTCTCAACTGTGTTATTACTGTATCTTACATCACTAAATTGTCTCATCTGTGTTATTACAGTGTCATACATCACTAAATTGATTCACCTGTGTTATTACAGTGTCTTACATCACTAAATTGTCTCACCTGTGGTATTCCTGTGTCTTACATCACTAAATTGTCTTACCTGTGTTATTCCTGTGTCTTACAACACTAAACTGTCTCACCTGTGTTATTCCTGTGTCTTACATCACTAAATTGTCTCACCTGTGTTATTACAGTGTCTTACAACACTAAACTGTCTCACCTGTGTTATTCCTGTGTCTTACATCACTAAATTGTCTCACCTGTGTTATTACAGTGTCTTACATCACTAAATTGTCTTACCTGTGTTATTCCTTTGTCTTACAACACTAAATTGTCTCATCTGTGTTCCAGTACTTCACATCAGTAGACTTACCTGTGTTATAACAATTATCCAGGTAAACACGCTATATCCTCTGAAGACATGAAACTGGTTTTCTGTAAATTCAATTAAACGTGAGAGCACTGAAATAATATTCTTTTCACTCCAGGGTTACATGTAAAACTGTCTGAATCTATTTAACAAACACATAATATTTCTCACAAAAAGCAGACACATATGTTACTTAAATATTCATTGTATAGCAAAACTGTGTGATCGACAAAGGTATGATTCATGATGGCCTAATAATAAAGCACTTCCATTTCTAAGCTTCATACAAGTTAAGGTGTAATATATAAATTTATACAGTGGGAACTTGTATTCCTATAAAACACCACGCAATAACTTGCGACTGAGAAAATGAGGTTCAGAGAAGGTACACCCTCCATCACAGAGACCATAGCCCTTTATTACTTTGGAATGGGAGTGTGTGACAGGTCCCTGCGTAAGTGACCTCATCTCCACCAATACAGGTGTGAAGGGAACCACTCATTCACAGACAATAGCCCTAGGTGTGGATTGGGAGTGTGTGACAGGTCCCTGCTTAAGTGACCTCATCTCCACCAATACAGGTGTGAAGGGAACCACTCATTCTCAGACAATAGCCCATAGTGTGGATTGGGAGTGTGTGACAGGTCCCTGTGTTAGTGACCTCATCTCCACCAATACAGGTGTGAAGGGAACCACTCATTCACAGACAATAGCCCTTGGTGTGGATTGAGAGTGTGTGACAGGTCCCTGTGTTAGTGACCTCATCTCCACCAATACAGGTGTGAAGGGAACCACTCATTCACAGACAATAGCCCTTATTGTGGAGTGTGGGAGTGTGTGACAGGTCCCTGTGTTAGTGGCCTCCACAAATACAAGAGATATATACCTGAGTCAGGAAGGTTTGCCTCTGTTAAGATCCAGCTACAGAAATTGATGACAATCCCATACATATACAGCAAAATGTTTTGATAATGTATTGACATCTGTAAGTAAAACATAATTGATTAGAAAACAAGAGGCCCAAGGGTCTTAATGGTCATCTGACTTTCATTGAACTGTGAAGTTTGGTAAAAAAACACTCAACTAATCTACATACCATGTTATTTTGATCGTACATAAAACATTCATAAGCAGGTTTTAATATAGGAATGCAGTCAATGACAATCTCAACAAGACATCTGTAGTGAGTGACAGGGAGTATTTGCCAAATTAGTACATTGTACCTTAATTCTTGAAAGGAAGTAAGATTTCTCTTGACCCACAGAATTATTTCTTTGGTTCTGTAATTGTTTCAAATGCAATAAAGCAAGATTTTTTATGAAAGACCTTTGAGTATGGGAAAGTCTGTTGCAGACTGGTACAGACAGTCCTAACATAGATACATACCACAATGTTTTTTTTGAGGATATATTCGGTGACAACTCCTGCCAACCCCGACAATGTACAGTAGACTAGCACCATTACTAGCCCCAATGTAGTCACATGGATTTCTCCAGCAGTCTTTGTCTCACCCTCTTTCCTGTAGCCCTCCATAACTTCAATGAAAAATCAATAATGAAACAAGAGGCCCATGGGCCTAAACGGTCACCTGAGTTTTGAAGTATCTAAGTTAACTTAATTGATCCTCTTTGGCTCAGCCCATAAGGCCAGGGGGTCAACATGTGCATACCATCGAGCTGCTATCCCATTCTGATAGTCCAATAGAAATCAAACAAATGATAGTGAAAAATGGGGTTTTCCAATATAAACTTTTGTAAAGTTTACCCCCTCCCTAGGGGCAAACCTGAGACCCCAGGGTCATGAAATTTACAATTTTGGTAAAGCACCTTAAGACCCTTCCTTAAATGAAGAGTGTTTGATTCAACCATATCAGAGTTAAAAGAAGATTTTTGAAGTTTTAGTCAATTTGACCATTTTTTGGACCCACCCCTGAGACCCCTTGGGGGTGGGGACCATATAATTCACAATTTTGGTTAACCTTCAGCCACAGAATCTTCCCGACAAATTTCATTAATTTGGTTGAGTGGTTTAGGAGAAGAAGTTGAAAATGTAAATTGTTTGCAGACACACGACGGATGACGCATGACGACGGACAAAAGGTAATTAGAATAGGTCACTTGTCTCAGGTGACCTTAAAATTCTATGACATTTCAGAACAAAGAAACTAGAGAATGCTTGTGAAACATGTCTACCGTCACATTGGATTGATTGAAATGTAGATAAGTGGGAACAAATTTATTTATATTTATACAGTTTGAGTGGTATTTGATCCCAAATGATCTTTTACACAAATTAACGGCATCCTGTGTCATATAATAGTGATGACCAAATTAAAACTGCAAAATGACTCCATTACAATTTTTCAGGTAGGAAATGGGAGTCCATTTTGATCTTGTTTTGAATCAAAAATAGTAAAATTATAATCTATTTCAGCTTTTAGAAATGAACAAAATATTGCAAAGTTACTAAAATTGTTTAAGCAGTATTTCTCCCTCAACAGATAGTAATACATAGTATGACACACTGATAATGTTACAAATATGAAAAAGTCTATATCCAGATCATCTCAACTTACCTGTTACAAAAGCCAGCAAATGTAAGAATTCCAACAGAAATCCATTGGCTAACAGATAAACTTCTGGAAATTTAAAGTAATATTGACTTGATATCGGATGGCTCATACAGAACAAATTGATTAGATACAAGTCATTACTACATAATTTAGCTACAGTGATTTTTCATTTCATGATCTCTGGCACAGAAGTGCTAGTCAAGTTTAATAATTAATGATGGAAACAAACAATACTTGAAACATTAGTATAAGATGCAAATTTCATATATTCATGTCACATTAAACGAAAACATTATACAAAATATGTTCCATGTTCAATTTGTTGAAACTGTATCTGTTGATGTCAAATAATGCTTAATATGGTTATGGGGAAGGGATCTCAACTGCTTCAAAGATAAAACCCAGAAAAGAAGTCCAGACTCCTTAGGGGTGTAAAAAGACCCAAGGGCTTAGTTTTACATCAGGATTGTGTTTATCTCTTTATTCACAGCAATGGTGAATGCTGTAGATGGTTATATGGTAAGGATCTCAACGTTTCAAAGATACCACAAAAGAATTAATTATCAATCTTTAGGGGTGGGGAAAGACCCCAGGGCCTATTTTTACATCAGGATTGTGTTTATCCCTTGAAGCCAAGCAATACTATATACATTTATATGGTTATAGGGTGGGGATATATTTAAACAGTTTCAAAGATACATGTATAACAAAGAAAAAATCTCTAGGGGTAGGGGAAAAGACCAGGGCCTATTTTCACATCTTGAATTTGTTTATCTCTTGATGCCCAATAATGCTATAATGGTTATAGGTAGAGATCTCAATGGTTTCAAAAATATAACCAAAAACCTATGTCCCTAGGGATGGTTAAAGCATCGTCATTTGTACAATTTTGAAACCCTACCCTGTAGGGGTGATATCAGGCAAATACGAGCCATATTTATTGCTTAGTTTCAGAGAAGTTGTTTATAACAGTTTAGCCAAATTGCCACCTTTGGCCCCATCCCTCAGGCCCCTGGGGGGGTCAGACCCACTATTTTTACAATTTTTATCCTCACCTCAAAACAATGTTACCAGACAGATATGAGCAATATTCATTACTCAGTTTCAGAGGTCATTTATAAAAAAAAATAGCCAAAGTGACCCCTTTTGGCCCCCCCCCCCCCCCCCCCCCCCCAATCAGGCCCCTGGGGGGTCATTCCCACCATTTGAACAATTTTTAATCCCTAACCCATAATGATGCTAACAGTCAAATTTTGTCCAATTCCAAATTGCAGTTATGTCAATAAAAGAAGTCAATTGTTAACAGACAGACAGATGGATGTAGGGACAGACGGACCATGGATGCAAGGCAATTTGAATAGCCCACCGTCATCTTATAAAATATAAGTCCGTTCAAAACTTGAACAATTACAATAAAAACTAGATTTGATCAAGATCAAAACACGGGATTTCCAACAAGAAAATGATCGCAGACATGTTCTCGTTCTGACGAACGCTTTTGTACGTTTTACCTACGATTTCTCTTCGTTTTCTCTTCGTTTCCCTTCTTTAACCAATCTTTAAAATAACGTTTTCTTTCACATACGATGCAAATAAAACGTTTAAAAAGAATTTGAATTTTTCGATTTTGTATCATTTGACCTCCGTGAATCGTGTATCTCGTACCTTGTATCGTGTAAACTGTACCTGTATCTCGTACCTTGTATCGTGTTTACTGTACTGTGAATTGTGTATCTCGTACCTTGTATCGTGTTTACTGTATGTGAATCGTGTATCTCGTACCTTGTATCGTGTTTACTGTACTGTGAATCGTGTATCTCGTACCTTGTATCGTGTTAACTGTACTGTGAATTGTGTATCTCGTACCTTGTATCGTGTTTACTGAACAGTTAATCGTGTATCTCGTACCTTGTGTCCTGTTTACTGTTCTGTGAATCGTGTATCCCGTACCTTGTATCGTGTTAACTGTACTGTGAATTGTGTATCTCGTACCTTGTATCGTGTTTACTGAACAGTGAATCGTGTATCTCGTACCTTGTGTCGTGTTTACTGAACCTGAGTGAATCGTGTATCTCGTACCTTGTATCGTGTTAACTGTACTGTGAATTGTGTATCTCGTACCTTGTATCGTGTTTACTGAACAGTGAATCGTGTATCTCGTAACATGCATCGGGTTTAATAATCCGTGAATCGTGTATCTCGTACCTTGTATCGTGTTAACTGTACCCTGTATCTCGTAACATGCATCGGGTTTAATAAACCGTGAATCGTGTATATCGTACCTTGTATCGTGTTTATTATACTGTGAATCGTTTATCTCGTACCTTGTATCGTGTTTACTGTACTGTGAATCGTTTATCTCGTACCTTGTATCGTGTTTACTGTACTGTGAATCCCGTTCCATGTATCGTGTATCCCGTACTGTATCATGTATCCAGTAACATTTATCGTCTATCCCCTACCGTGTATCGTGTATCCCGTACTGTATCATGTATCCAGTAACATTTATCGTCTATCCCGTACCGTGTATCGTGTATCCCGTACTGTATCATATATCCAGTAACATTTATCGTCTATCCCGTACCGTGTATCGTGTATCCCGTACTGTATCATATATCCAGTAACATTTATCGCCTATCCCGTACCATGTAACGTGTATTCCATAGCGTGAAAACCGTAGATTGTACCTTGTATCGTGTTTACTAAACCGAGAATTGTGTATCTCGTACCTTGTATCGTCATCGTGTTTGTCATACCGTGATCTCGTACCATGTAGCGTGTTTACTGGACCGTATATCTTGTATTCCATACAGCGTATCGTGTATCCCGTAACGTGTATTGTGTATACTGTAACGTGTATCACGTATCAAGTATCGTGTATATCGTACAGTGTATCGTGTATCTAGTACCATGTATCATGCATACTATACCGTGTAGCTTGTACCAAGTATCGTGTATTTCGTACAAAGTATCGTGTATACCGTACCGTGTTTGTGTTAACTGTATCGTATATTGTGTATCCCGTAAAAATATCGTGTATCCTGAACTGTGTATCGTGTATACATAACCGTTATCTTCGTTTTTTTTATGATTTGACCTTGAAACATTGCATATATCGTCATAAGAGCATTTGCTTCTGTAGAGGATCAAAATAAACATTTTCTTAAAAGAATTTGAAATTTTCGATTTTTGATCATTTGACCTTTGTGACCTTGAGCGAAGGTCAACATCAATGAAAAGCAATTAAGTTTGTAGCCCTTTGTCCAAGCTATCACTGTACCAAAAATCAAATCTCTATGTGTAACGATATAGGAGTAAAAGGCCATTAAGTGCATTTTTGGGACAAATTTGAATTTTGGCGGAAAAACCAACATTTTTCAAAGTGCCATTTCTACGTCATTTTTTATCGTACGACCATAAAACTTGCACCGTTCGTCTTGATTAATCATGCACTTTGCAATGAAATCAAAACATTAACTCATTTTGAATTTTGAATTTTTGACCTTGATTTGACCTCGCGCTTAGACCTTGACCTTGACATATTTTCTGATAACATATCGCAGAGAAAAGTGAGCTACACCAATGAACTACAAGATGCATTGATTGTTTAAGGAAAAAAACGAACGGACAAAGAACCTGATTCAAAAGAACTTTTGTTTAATTTAATTATTTTGATTATTTGACCTTGAATGAACGTCAAGGTCATTGAAAAATAACTTCTTTTGTAGACACTTTTACGTTCTATGGTTGTGCCAAATATCAAGTCTGTATGTGTTTAAATGAAGGAGCTGAAAAAAAATTAGGCATTTTTGCTCGATTTTTGAATTTTGGCGGGAAAAACTTTGAATTTTTCAAAGTGCCATATCTCCATCATTTTTCATCCGATCACTAAATTTTTTTCTTATTCCAACTCAGTGGTTCATGCTCTTTCATATGCTATGGTAGACTTAACTCGATTAGAGAATTTTATTTTTGACCTTACTTTCAACCCATATTGAGGTCATGACCTTGACATTTTTTCTGATAACATGGCATGGAAAAAAGTTAGCCCCGACAATGATCTGCATGACACACTGAGCGTGCATGAAATAGAACAATCGTGTATGAAGTTATGGTCGTTCAAACAAAAATCTGTGTTTTGACCTGTGACCTTGACCTTCGAACTTACGATCACCAAAATGTCACACAAATCACCAGCTCGGTTGTTGGGTAACATGTACTGTAATGCAAACGTTCTATTTGTTTGCGTTTTTGCTGAAAAGTGTTCACAGCAAGTGTTAAGAATAATAAGAATAATAAGAAGAAAAAACATAACAATAACAATAGTGATTTCCATCCGAAATGGAAATCCCTAATAAGCAAATTCGTGGAATTTATATCCCCCACTTTCAAGGTAAACATTTTTGAGGCTAGGATGTAACCATATGATTATAATAGCTTAACAGAATGATGAATTCTATTGATACCAGGTTTAGATGTTTTATTTTGAACATGTATTACAAGACAAGATACCCATGGGGCCTGTATCGCTCACCTGATTGGATTTGACAAAATATCAAAATAATGTTCATGTTCAATTCCTTTTGTTTGTCAACCTCAAACAATGCTATATATGGTTCTAGTGTGGGGATCCCAACTGCTTTAAAGAAATAATGAAGTCCAGACTTTTAAGTTTACAACATGCATTAATAACGTTATGACTAGTAGCAATTTAAAGGAATTACCATTATTTCCCCTATTGGGCCCCGCCTCTTTGGCCCCTTAGGGGTCAGAGTCACCATTTATCCAAAATCTATTTCCCTTCCCCCAAGGAAGTTTCTGACCAAATTAGGATCAAATCCATTCTTAACTTTATGACTAGTAGCGATTTAAAGGCATGACCTCTATTTCCCCCATTTGGCCCCGCCCCTTTGGCCCCTTGGGGGTCAGAGTCACCATTTAAGCAAAATCTGTTCCCCTTCCCCAAAGGATGTTTCTGACCAAATTGGGATCAAATCCATTCGTAACTTTATGACTAGTAGCGATTTAAAGGCATTAACTCTATTTCCCCTATTGGGCCCCGCCCCCGGCCCCTTAGGGGTCAGAGTCACCATTTATGCAAAATCTGTTCCCCTTCCCCCAAGGATGTTTCTGACCAAATTAGGATCTAATCCATTTATAACTTTATAACAAGTAGTGATTTAAAGGCATTACCTCTATTTCCCCTATTGAGCCCCGCCTCTCCGGCCCCTTGGGAGTCAGAGACACCATTTATGCATAATCTGATCCCTTTCCGCCAAGAATGTTTCTGACCAAATTTGATCAAAATCCCTTTCCGCCAAGGATGTTTCTGACCAAATTTGATCAAAATCCAATAAGAACTTTTGACAAGCAGCGTTTTGAAGCAAATGTTGACGGAAGACGGATGGACGACGACGGACGGATGACGACGTCGTGCCATGACATAAGCTCACAGGACCTTCGGTCCAGGTGTGCTAAAAAGTAAACTGATTCTGCAAGACTTCTCTTCTCATTTGCCATTATCAAAATCAATCACAAATTTGGCTGACCCCTAATATATTGAATCATGTTCCTAAGTTTGAGGACTTCTGTAAAATATCTGGGAGAATTTTTTAATGACAAATAAATCATTTGAAGATCGATATCTCTATTACACTAAGTTTTATGATGATAGGATAATATTTGTAAGAATTACTGTATGGAAACAGCAGAATCTATTTTTCTTAATCTAGGGGCCATAACTCCGCCAAATATGTCCAGCAAAAGTGGCAATTAACCAGGCCTAGCCTTTCACACATTTAACTTTGTCATCAAGTTTGAAGAAAATCTGTCATCAACTCCGATCTTCTAATAATTTCACAGAAACACAGAAAACAATGTTTACAATGGTTGTTAATCAAGGAGTCATAACCCCATTCAATAAAGTCCCGCAAAAGTGGCAATCAAACTAGGCTGAGTCCTTAAGGCATTTAACCTTGTAATGTAATTTTAAGAAAAACATTTGTTGAAGTTATTGCAGTGAAACATAATGCAGGACAGATGGACGGCCAAACCTAAATTAATACCCCCTATTTCAGTAAAATCAGGGAGGGGATAACTATGTAGATTTTAAACAAGGCAATGGGGCCTAAAAGGTCATCTGTTACTCACAGTAGTGAGAATGATAACTTTGATATTCACACCTCATTCAGTAAAATCTCATTGATGGGAATTTCGGTCAGCAGTGGATATCTGATTCTTGTCAGTTTAGACATAAAAAAGCATTTAAAGCCAAAATTAGACTGATGTTTCTCTTTTTTGTCCTCTCCTGTTTGTCACTGGAAGTCAAACAAACCTTACCCATTTCATAAATAATTTTCCGACTTTCAGTGATAAATTTCAGTCAAAAGGTTGAAACAAGCCAATTCCCTTCAAACAAACCCAACCTGACTGTCCCCAGGGCCAAGCCAGCCATCGATGTAACTAGTGATTGTCCTCCCCCCCACCTGACTGTCCCCAGGGCCAAGCCAGCCATCGATGTAACTAGTGATTGTCCTCCCCCCACCTGACTGTCCCCAGGGCCAAGCCAACCATCGATGTAACTAGTGATTGTCCTCCCCCCACCTGACTGTCCCCAGGGCCAAGCCAGCCATCGACGTAACTAGTGATTGTCCTCCCCCCACCTGACTGTCCCCAGGGCCAAGCCAACCATCGATGTAACTAGATGTTTTAAAAAGTTTGTAGAAGAAGACTTCATATCGGATGTTAAAAACTCTTATTTAGTAAATATATTGAACAAAACTGATCCAGATGAGGCACTAGCCTGCCTTTATGAAATAATGTTACATCTGTTAGATAAACATGCCCCATTTAAATCAAAGAGGGTAAAAAGAAGTAAACAACCTGAATGGTACAATGAAGAGATATCAAAAGCTCGAAGGTTAAGAGATAGTTATCATAAAGCAAAGAACTGGGAGAGTTATAAATATTGGAGAAACCGCACTAATGCGCTGATTTTAAAATCCAAAAAAGAACTGTTTAAAAATGCAATCATTAAAAATAAGCCCAGTGCATTATTGTGGAATCATCTGAAAGATATGTCTAAATGTCAGAAGCATAACCATATTCCAAATCAACTGAAGTGCGATAATGGTGTGATCATTTCTGATCACCAAGAGATTATTGACAAAATAAATGCCCAATTTGTAAATGTCTCAAATCTAGTTGAAAAGAAGGAATTTGATTCCAATGATCATATAAAAATGGAAGAACATGCATCAAGGCTGATATCCACTCAGAATCCGTTCTGTATTCCTTACATAAAATTGGAGGAAGTTGAAACGTATATTAGGAAGCTTGATGAAACAAAATCAACGGGTATTGATGGAATAGGTCCAAGGGTTATAAAATTATGTAATCGTGTTATTTCCCCATATTTAAGTCACATCATAAATTTAAGCATATCAAAATCTTGTTTTCCATCGTTTCTTAAAGAAGCAAGAGTGACGCCATTGCATAAAGGTGGTGAAAAAGACAATCTTGACAATTATAGGCCTATATCTATATTACCAACTTTCTCAAAAATATTTGAAAAGCATGTTATAACTCATCTTTATATATATCTGGTAAAATACAAACTTTTACATGCTGCACAGTCAGGGTTCAGGGCAAAACATTCATGTCAGACAGCCCTAGCCTATTTGATCGATAGATGGATTGACTGCATAGATAAAAATGAAATGGTAGGAGCAATCTTTATAGATTTTAGGAAGGCTTTTGACTTGGTAGATCATAACATACTTCTTCACAAGTTAAAAAGCTTAAATATTTCTTCATCAAGTATTAGTTGGCTTGCATCATACTTATGTGATAGAGTTCAAAAAGTTCAGTTTAGGAATATCTCCTCAACACCTGAATTCATAAAATCAGGAGTTCCACAAGGATCGATACTTGGTCCTTTATTGTTTATAATTTATGTTAATGATATGCCGCTATATGTGAAAAATTGTCAAATAGATATGTATGCAGATGACAGTACCATGCATGTAAAGGGCAATGACTATACTAGTGTTACCTGTCAACTTCAAGAAAATTTGAACCAAATTGTGAAATGGTGTACAAATAATAACATGAAACTAAATCAACGAAAAACTAAATCTATGTTAATTGCCAGTAAACAAAAGTTGGGTGGTCATAATCCCATGGTATTGTATGCAGATGATGAAGAAATACATTCTACATCCTGTCAAAAGCTTTTGGGTGTATATATAAATGAAAACCTTACTTGGGTAGATCAGGTAAAACAAGTGTTATCAAAGCTAGCCTCGGCAGTTGCTTTACTTCGTAGGATGTCTACATATTTAAATACCGATGCCAAAAAAGTGTACTACAATGCATATATTCTCCCAATAATGGACTATGCTGCTGTTGTTTGGGGGAATGGCCTAACTCGGGAACAAATCACTGCAATTACTAAAATTCAAAAACGAGCACTTAGGATTATTTTAAAAAAGTCAACAATGACTCCAAGCAAAGAGCTGTTTAATGATACCGATACTCTTCCCTTTGAATATAGAATTATGTACCACACATGTGTGCTAGTGTATAGGTCATTAAATAATATGGCACCAGAATACTTGAAAACTTGTTTTACTTCTTGCAATGAAATGTATCATTATGGGTTAAGATCAACAACACAAAATAACTTAATCTTACCTAGAGCACACTCTGAGCTGTTCAAAAAGTCCCTTCATTATAATGGAGTTAAGCTATGGAACAACTTACCAACTAGTTTAAAAACTGTGACATCACTATTTGTCTTCAAAAAGAACGTTAAAAAACACTTTTCAACAATGTATCTAACAAATTGATTTTTAATTTATTTACATGATCAAACTAGAATATATTGTCAACATTCCACATGCTACTGTCGCTCTAGTATTTTTGTAAATGATTAACAAATAATTGTTAATATGTTTTGATTTTTAATTAGACGTGTTTGTGTAAGTGAGTGAATGTGTGAAGGAAATATTGACAAAAAAGTTACGATGTTTGTATTGCTGTCAAAATGAATGTTTTTGTTTTCTTCATGTTTTATGTGAGGGCCATATGTAAGATTAGTACTGTACTAAATATGTAACCCTCGTGAAATAAAGTTTTATTATTATTATTATTATTATTATTATAGTGATTGTCCTCCCCCCACCTGACTGTCCCCAGGGCCAAGCCAACCATCGACGTAACTAGTGACTGTCCTCCCCCCACCTGACTGTCCCCAGGGCCAAGCCAACCATCGACGTAACTAGTGATTGTCCTCCCCCCCCCCCCCCCTGACTGTCCCCAGGGCCAAGCCAGCCATCGATGTAACTAAAGATTGTCCTCCCCAATGATGTTTCAGACCCCCTTGGTTGTAACCACACAGGCAGTAAGGAGGAATATCATTTTAAAGCAAACTGTTGTTAAGTTCCCCAACTTTGCTTCATCATGTCATTTAAAAATGTTAATCAGTGAAAAGGTGCTAAATTTGACCTTTACCTTTGGCCCAATGACGAATTCTGACCAAATGACCTTCACTTTTGGTCAGTAGATTTCCTGTTTAATTTTGAAAAATCATTTCATAACAAAATGTTTATCAGTGAAAAGTTGCAAAATTTGTGAAAAATAAAACAAATTTTTTTTTTAACGATCTGACTGTTCCGAATATTTATGTCCGGAAGTTGCTGTGCAGGTTTGAAACTACATGTATACTAACGTTGGTTATGTGTTTCTTTTGTTTATTAACACAAAATAAATAATCATTTCCGTTTTCTGGGGTTTTTTTGTATTAAAGGTTACAGCCATACCTACCCATATGTAAGACCCCCTGGTTGGGTTACAGCCATACCTACCTACCCATATGTAAGACCCCCTGGTTGGGTTACAGCAAACCCAAGATATTTTTAAGGGTGGCCTGACCTTTAATTGCCTTTGGACATGAAGTTTTGTGTGTGTATTTCTGTGAAATGAACATCTTGACAAGTTCAGGTACACTAAGTCGGTTATAGCCAGGAGTAAATTTTCTTGAGAGACAGATAAAACGATAACCATGGGCACCCATTTTTTCTAATAAGAAATAAGAATAACCTAACCTAACCCAAATAAAAACACAATAGAATACTATGGGTATTTGACAGGGTGCTACATTTGTACATGTATTAGTATCTTTGTACTTACCTTTTGATAATAATTCTATATAATACTGCTGTCGATACTATCTTCAAATTACTTAATACCTGTGTGAGTAAAACAAATCATTTTTAAACAGAAGGTCATGTTTTCATCATTAGTCTGCTAGTTATAACATACATACTAAATGAATATATACGTAAGGGAAAGATATTTCTTTATCTTTACTGGTACTTGTTTGGCACACTCAAATTTTAGTGCATAATTTAACGGAATTGAACAGATAAGTGCAATGATGAATTTGCCATCCAAAAAGATTGTCACAGAAACCAAATAAAGTATGATATATGACA